>NW_026000185.1:11262391-11275014 GCF_001458135.2 Marmota marmota marmota | reverse complement strand
GTCTCCTTAAATGACCACCCTGACCGCCGCCCTGTCTGTAGGCACACCCTCTTTCTTTGGATAGCAACCCTGTGAGACGGGCAGCTGTGTTTGTCAGCTGCGGCTGTGTAACAAAGCGGCCCAAATGCAGCATCTTGGCATAATAAATACTCATCCCACACAGGAATCTGGGGCTGGCTTAGCGGGAGGGTTCTGGCGCAGGGTCTCCCGAGAGGTCACCATCAAGACGTCAGCCAGGGCCACAGTTATTGGAAAGCTTGACTGGGCTGGAGGAGCCACTCTGAGTGGCCCACACACGTGGCTGTTAGCAGGCAGCCTCGGTTCCTCAGGACGGGGGCCTCTTTCAGAGCTGCTAGGTGTCCTCTTGAGATGGTGACTGGCTCACCCCAGGAGGAGGATCGGGAAAGAGTGCGGGGGCCGCAAGCCTCACAGCCTCTCTCTGGGGCTACATCCTCTCGCCTCCTCCCGACTTTTTCTGCCAGAATCAGGTCATTAACGCCCAGCCTGCACCCGAGGGGGGGACCCGGCTCCACCTCTTGGAGGGGTAAGATCCAGGGACAGTGGGCCTGCTTCACACCGTGGCCCCTGCTGTCCCCACTTTGCAGTCGAGGAGACGGAGGCTCCACTGGGGAAGGCCGCTGACCCCAGCCTCTAGCCTCCTCCTCGTAGGAGGCTGAGAGTGCCGGACGTGACCGTCGGGGCCTGTGTAGCCCTAGGCTCCGCTGTCCCCGGGGGGACTCTGTCCTGAGCCCGCTGTGCTTCCTCTCCCTGCCCCACAAGGACCTGGAGGAGCAGCTGGAGGAGGAGGAGGCGGCCAGGCAGAAGCTGCAGCTCGAGAAGGTCACGGCCGAGGCCAAGATCAAGAAGCTGGAGGACGACATCCTGGTCATGGACGACCAGAACAACAAGCTGTCCAAGGTGAGGGGCGGCCTCTGCGTGGCCACGGGGCTGCCCAGGGGCGGGGGCTGGGAAAGCCCATGAGCTCTGCCACCTGGAGGCACCGCCATCATGGTCAGTGACACCTCCCCAGTCCCCCTGAGGTGGGCGTCCTGTGTCCTCGAGCTGGGGATCCCCCTCCGGCTGGGGATCCTTCGGGAACCTCTACCGGGGACACCAGCCTGCCTTTGGCTATAAGGCGGGGTGTTCTTTTCCACGGTTTATATGGAAATTACCAGAAGAAAGATGCGGATCGTGGAGAAAAACAGAGTCGTCACTGTCTCTCTTCCCGCCCCCAAAGGAGCGGAAGCTCCTGGAGGAGAGAGTCAGCGACCTGACGACGAATCTAGCGGAGGAGGAAGAGAAGGCCAAGAACCTCACCAAGCTGAAGAACAAGCACGAGTCCATGATCTCAGAACTGGAAGGTGGGCCGCTGGCATGGGCTCCCCGGGGGACAGGAGGGAGGTCCCCAGGAGCTGGGCCTGATCCCGCTGTGCTGCCGCGAGGTCAGGGGGGCCGCGTGTGCCCCCCGGTGGGCCCCGTCCTGAGCGCCCTCTGCGGCTGCAGTGCGGCTGAAGAAGGAGGAGAAGAGCCGTCAGGAGTTGGAGAAGCTGAAGCGCAAGCTGGAGGGCGACGCCAGCGACCTCCACGAGCAGATCGCCGACCTGCAGGCGCAGATCGCGGAGCTCAAGATGCAGCTGGCCAAGAAGGAGGAGGAGCTGCAGGCGGCCCTGGCCAGGTAGCCAGCGGCGCGGGGCTGAGGCCATGTGTGCAGTGTCCGGGGGCTGCCTGCCCTCCGCCGCAGCCACCTTGGTCCGGGTGCCCCAGGCCCTGAGCACAGACGGGGTTTTGCGGCCAGGCCTCTGCTCTCAGCCTCCCAGCTCGCCTGGGACTGCCTTCTCCCCCCTCCACGCCCAGCCTTCCTTTGCAGCCTCCCTGTTCCCCCGCTGTCGGGGCACCCTCCTGGATGCCCGGGCGTTTCTCATCCACACCCCAGTTCTGCATCCCATCGCCCACTGAGTCCATTCCCACCGCACGTCTCAAGCTAGGGTGACCTTCCTGTCCCCCAGGTCCCTCTTTTTGTGAATGCCAGGCTCCTCCGCAGCTGTTGCCCACCCGCTTCCTCCCACCCACAGCAGGCAGCGGCTCCCCCCCACTGTGCCTGTCCTTAGAGAGGTGCTCCCATCCGTCCCCCCCCCTTGGTCCCCTTTGCCTGGCTCCACATTGGAAGTATGGCAGCGGTGACAGGTGACAGTGGCTTCCCTGCATGTGCTGAGCTGAGCTCTCTTCCAGCGGTCCCCGTCAGGTGCGCTGCTCTCCTTCCACGAGGGAGGAAGGGGCACAGGCCTCACCCCGTGAGGATCGACCCCTGGCTCTCTGCTCAAGCCCCAGCTCGGCTCCTTCCCTTCCAGCTTCTGCCCCCCCCACCCTGTGCTGGGGTGACCGATGACAACCACCTGGGGCAGGAACGTGCTCCGAGGCTTTGCTGGCTGACGGGGAAAGGCAGGTTCTTCCGCCTGGCCTCCGGAGCCCGCCCCCTCCAGTCTGTCCCCCAGACCCGGCCCTTCTGCTCTCGTTGGTGCCGAGACAAGTGCAGTCACATCTAAGTGGGCGCCTGTCCCTGGCCAGAGCCCTCCTCATCCTGGTCCTCCCCCAGGTCCTTCTGTGACACCCTCCTGCACTCTGCCTCTGAGTCCCCTCCTCCGCCCTCCTGGGTCCTTGCTCACAGCCTCGGCCAGGCAGGCGGGGGCTCAGGGCGAGGGCCTGGTTCGGAGCTGGCACTCCCTGCTCCAGCACCCGGAGAACAAATAAGTGTCCACCATGGACGGACCTGCTTTGTGTGCGCACGGCTTGGCCCCTCATCCCACCTGACTCCCTGAGCCCTGTGTTCTGGGACCAGCCGAGACACGTTCTGCCCCTCCCCAGGACAGAGTTCCTGGCTGCGCGGATACGGCAGGGACCCTGGGGACCCTGGGGTCTTGACCGCCACCCCCGCTGTCCCTTGCAGGCTGGATGACGAAATCGCCCAGAAGAACAACGCCCTGAAGAAGATCCGGGAGCTGGAGGGCCACATCTCCGACCTCCAGGAGGACCTCGACTCGGAGCGAGCGGCCAGGAACAAGGCCGAGAAGCAGAAGCGGGACCTGGGGGAGGAGCTGGAGGCCCTGAAGACGGAGCTGGAGGACACGCTGGACAGCACGGCCGCCCAGCAGGAGCTCAGGTGACAGGACACCACCCAGCCAGTTCTTGGCCCCAGGACCCCGGGGAGGGGGAGGAAAGGGCACAGGCCAGTCCTGACGCCCAGGAGTCCTCAGCCCCTAGACCTTGACCTTCCTGGCCACGTTCTGCTGTGACTGACGGAAGCTCGACGGGGTCTGATCTTATTTCGCACCAACAAAGAATGACACTCAATTAGAGACGATTTAAAAACTACAGAAAAGTGGACACACACGCCCGCTGAGTCCCATCACGGTTAACAGTGCTCCACAAGGGTTGACCTGGGCGCCACTTGGGCGTGACTGGGGCGTTCATTCATTCAACACGCGCACACGGGCATCCTGGGCGACCCGTGGGCAGCGCTATGCCAACATTGAACACCTGAGGCTCACTGCCCGCACTCCGGGCTTTGTGCTGCACGGCTCACCTGCCCTGAGAGGCCAGCACGATGTCCTGTGGCCTCGTCACCAGGCAACAGTATGGAAAAGCCCAGTGCAGTGGTGAAGATGTAGGCTGAAGGTCAGGCCAGCTTCAGATTCTGACTGTCACACCGTGCTGTGGCACCATGGGCCAGCCAACCTTAGTTTCTTCACCTGTGAGATGCATAAAATATACCTGCTTCTTAGGGCTGCTCTGAGGACCAGATGATGTGTATTAAAAACTGAGCCAGGTGTGGGGGGTGGCACACCTGTAATCCCAGCAACCTGGGAGGCTGAGGCAAGAGGATCGCAAATTCAAGACGGCCTGGGCAACTTGGCAAGACCCCGTCTCAAAACAAAAAAAGTAAAAAGGGCTGGGGTGGATCTCGGTGGTAGAGCACCCTGGGTTCACTCCCCAGTTCCCCCCGCCCCCCCACACTGCCCCTACCCTCTCTATTGAGCACTTACTATGTGCCAGGCCCTGAGCATACATTAAGTGCTTAATAAGTCAGAGCTGGCATTAACACTCTTGGAAACGTGGTAGTTCCCAGATATTCTTTCAATATTATTATTTGGCACGTTGGTCTCTCAGCCTTGAGGGAGATTCTGGGCAGGTAATGTGCTCCACATTTGGCAGCTGAGGAAATTCCAGGTTCAGAGACGTTAGGCGAATCACTCGAGGGCACACGGCAATGAAGGGTGGCAACGGGACTCCCGCTCCGGGTGCTGGAGAGCTCGTCCCCTGCTGGAGGGAAGCCCGCCTCCTCCCAGTTGCCATCTACTGTGTTCTTCCTGCCAAGGGCCAAGCGGGAGCAGGAGGTGACGGTGCTGAAGAAGGCCCTGGACGAGGAGGCCCGCTCCCACGAGGCCCAGGTCCAGGAGATGAGGCAGAAGCACACGCAGGCCGTGGAGGAGCTCACGGAGCAGCTGGAGCAGTTCAAGAGGGTACGTCGCCAGCTCCGCGCCCCCCGGGCCCGCAGGGTCACAGCCTCAAACCATGACAGGTCTGAGTGTCCTGCGTCCACAACCTTCAAGTCTGAAACGCCCCAAACCCAAACGTTCTGGGCATCAACGTGAGGCCACAGGTGGAAGATGCCAAGCCCGGGCTCAGGGGATGGGTGACATCAAACACAGGGTCACTGAGGACACTGTCTAAAATTTCCTCTGGGTTATGTGGATAAAGTGTCCACGAAACAAATGGATTTCGTGTTTGGACTCGGGCCCCATCCCCGGGGGATTTCCCTCCTCTTATCCAAATGCAAAGATTCTATAATCTGAAAAAACATCTGAAATCCTAAACTTCTGGGCCCAAGCGTTTTGGATAAGGGACACTCCATCTGTATGTGATGAGATTCTAATGATGGCCACGGCGCCTCGCATTTACGAAGTGCCTCCCGCACGTTGTCCTTTCATCTTTACAACCACCCTATGAGGTGGGTCAGTTGTCCATTACTATAACAAATACCCAAGACGGCCAACTTACAAAGAGAAAAGGTTTGTTTGGCTCAGTGTGTTGGAGGCTGAAGTCCAGGGTCTGTTGGTCTACTGCTGGGGTGAGGCAGCTCACCACGGGGACCCAGGGCAGGGACAAAACCCTCAGCTAGAGGTCAGGAAGTGAAAGAGCAAAGAGGGGGTCAGAGTCCACAGTTCCCTTCAGGGCCACACCCCAATCACCTGCAGCCCTTCACTGAGGCCCACTCCTGATAAGCCTGGGGTTAGGGCTGGTTTTTGGAGGAAAGCGAGACCCTCTGTTTTCAGACCGTTAGTCTGCTTTCTGAAAGTCGGTTACTGACGTGCAGTTAGACTCAGCCGTTTGACCAAGCGGTGGGCTGTGTGAGCCCGGCTGGTTCAGGTCTTCACGACAGGAGCTGGGAATCCAGACTTTCATATAAGATTTATTTACATCTTGGCGACTCCTCCTTTTTGGAAGTCCAGAATGGGGCAGTGGGCGTGACCGCAGGTTGGAGGTGGCTGTGGGACCCCCCCGTGTGCCACCCCCTCTACAGCTTAGGAAACAGCGTCCCCCAGCCCCCCTGGTGTCTCTGCGCTGCCCTGGCCCCATGCTCCGTGATGGCATGGTCCGGGACCCTCCTGGGGAGCGGGGAGGAGGCGGCCAGCTCACCCCCCGGCCCCCGCAGGCCAAGGCCAGCCTGGACAAGAGCAAGCAGACGCTGGAGAAGGAGAACGCGGAGCTGGCGGGCGAGCTGCGGGTGCTGGGCCAGGCCAAGCAGGAGCTGGAGCACAGGAAGAAGAGGCTGGAGGGGCAGGTGCAGGAGCTGCAGGCCAAGTGCGGCGACGGCGAGCGGGCGCGGGCCGAGCTCAACGACAAGGCCCACAAGCTGCAGGTGAGCGGCGCCGTGAGGGCGGGCCTGGCCGGCCACTGCGGTCCCTCCAGTGACACTGCCCCCGGGGAGGGACGGCTCCCTGCTCAGCTCAGCCGACGGGTGTGCAAGCACGGTGCTTGATCCCGAGGCTCGAGATCCAGGAAGATACCAGACACTGTCCCTGCCCACACGCTCCAGCCTGGGGGGGTGGGAGGACACCAGCGATCACACAGATTGAGCCGGAAGGGGAGGCACGCAATGGAGTGAGCGACAAGAAGGCTGGGCATGGCCTCCCTCAGGAGGACTGTGAAATGACCCGTAGACGTCTGCTAGGCAGAGGGACGGCATGCACAAAGGCCCTGTGGTAAGTGGAGAAGCAGAGGAGAGGCACAGTACAGAGGAGGAGGCTGTGGCTGGATGACACAGGGCCTTCAGGGACCATTCAGTGGATGTTGTTATTCCAAGCGATGGGAAGCCATTGAAGGGCACTAAGCTGACAAATGGCTCGGCCTGTCTTGGGTTTTAATTAGCTTTGAAGACACACATTGCCTGGATTTCCATTCATGGGACTGGCCAGAAACGAGATGGATATTTAATGTACTAAGGCCTGGGCCAGGGCAGCACTGGTTTCTTTCCCCACCTGCATTGGAGAGCAGGGCTCTTGATATCCTAATACAGCGAGGTCCTGGAAGATCAGCGTCAAGGTCAGTCACAGCCTCACTGTAAACGGGAAGAGGCAGGCGGCAGGCGGACACCTCCAGAGGACCTGCTCAGGGACGGCAGGCCCTTCACCTTCAGGGTCTGTGTCTTTGGTTGTAGCTAAAAGAGCTAACAGGAGGAGAGGGTGGGGACGGTCACGTGTCCTCCGCAGTCTCCTCCCCAGCTCTAGGAAGCACCTCTCAGCCCCGGACCCGTGGGCAGGGATTCAGCATCCACTTGGGGACCAGGGCCCAGTCAGGAGGTTAGGGCTCCAACAGAGTCTAGAACCTCAGTCTAGGGACAGGGACAGAGTCACCCAGACCCTCCAGATCTTCTCTCAGTCAGTGGACGCCATGAGTCGGTCGCATCCTGTGAGGTCCCCACTAACCAGTCTCCTGCCACCCGCAGAATGAGGTGGAGAGTGTCACGAGCATGCTCAATGAGGCAGAGGGCAAGGCCATCAAGCTAGCCAAGGACGTGGCATCCCTGGGGTCCCAGCTCCAGGACACCCAGGTGAGTGCCCGGCTGCATCGTCCAGGGGGACAGGGGTGTGGCCCTCCTGGGTGGGTCCTTGGACCTCCGTGCGTGCTTTCCGTAGGAGCTGCTTCAGGAGGAGACCCGGCAGAAGCTCAGCGTGTCCACCAAGCTGCGCCAGCTGGAGGGCGAGAGGGACAGCC
Organism: Marmota marmota marmota; assembly: GCF_001458135.2. NCBI lineage: Eukaryota > Metazoa > Chordata > Mammalia > Rodentia > Sciuridae > Marmota > Marmota marmota. The sequence goes on along the minus strand of NW_026000185.1, from coordinate 11,267,742 downwards.
TCCAAGACCAGCTGGACGAGGAGACGGAGGCCAAGCAGAACCTGGAGCGCCACATCTCCACCCTGAACATCCAGGTGGGCGCCCGGGTTCCTCCCTGGCTGAGCCTGGCGTGGCCCGCTCCTCAGGGCCGCTGTCCTCTCACCCCAGCCGGGCACTGCCGTTGCAGCTTTCCGACTCCAAGAAGAAGCTTCAGGACTTTGCCAGCACCGTGGAGGCCATGGAGGAGGGGAAGAGGCGGCTCCAGAAGGAGCTCGAGGGCCTCACGCAGCAGTACGAGGAGAAGGCGGCCGCTCACGACAAACTGGAGAAGACCCGGAGCAGGCTTCAGCAGGAGCTGGACGACCTGGTGGTGGACTTGGACAACCAGCGGCAGCTGGTGTCCAACCTGGAAAAGAAGCAGAAGAAGTTTGACCAGGTAGGGGCGGGGGTCCCCACACTCGGTCTGGGACGCTGGCTGGGCGCTGGGGGGCCTACATCCCATCGCCACTTGCTACAAGCAATGGAAGGCTCTCTCACCTCACCGGGGGGGTGACCATGACACATGAGGCTACCCGATGACTGTGACTTTCCTGGGTACCAGTACCATGAGGGCCATTTGTTTTATTCACTCAGTGAGTATTTGTGGGGCACCCAGCGAGGATCCCATTTATACTCCGGTACCACCTGTCCCACCAGCTGCATCATGTGAAATTTCACACACACAACCAAGTGGAAAGATTGGCACAGCGAACACCTGTACGGAACACCGTACAGCCACTGCAGCACTCACGTGTCACCCCACGCGCTGCGCGCACTCGTTCAACTCCTAAGGTTTTACTACACGTTTATCACAGAAGGATGAGTCATATCTGTCCATCACCTTTTGGGCATATCTCAAAGCAAATTAGACATCTGTATACGCCTCCCTCAACAGCACAGTGATTATATATTAGAGTTCATTTTGAAAAGTAACTTGGCTTTTGAAGTACAGTGTACCGATAAGGCAACGTATGGATCTGAAGTTTACAAAGTTCTCATAAATGCACCCACCTGGGACCCAAACCTCTAAACACCAACTTTTACGATGTTACCCATAATTATTAAGTATAGACTTGGAGTGAGTTATCGTAAAAACAAGTTTGGGGATTGTACCACTGGGGCCAACTGCCAGAGGGGTGCTCGGCTTCTAGGCAACATCCCGATTCTTCCCTGTCCCAGGGAACCTGGAGGGCTCAACTTGCTTTTTCTGTTTTGCCGTCACCTGTGGTGCAGGGTTACTGTGTTGACTGCGCTGTTTGGAGGTCCTGGTCACTGACTTTGGGTGTTAGAGATGGTAATGCCCAAACAACAGGTTAACTGGCCTCAGTGTCACCCTGACCTCAGTAGTTGGATGTTCTAGCCCACGTGGGCAGCCCGATCTAGAAGTGAGAAAGTCCATTATGAACGACTTCCACTGCTACCTGAATGACTCACCCCTGCAGCTGGGTACATTCAGTGGGCCACCTGGCTCCTGGCTTATAGCTGTGGCTCAATGAGGCTGAACCCCAGCTACACCATGGCGGGGACAGGGGCGCCTATGAGCCTTCTCTGGTGTTGCAGTTGTTAGCCGAGGAGAAGAACATCTCTTCCAAATATGCTGACGAGAGGGACCGGGCCGAGGCAGAAGCCAGGGAGAAGGAAACCAAGGCCTTGTCTCTGGCCCGGGCCCTCGAGGAAGCTCTGGAGGCCAAAGAGGAGCTTGAGAGAACCAACAAAATGCTCAAAGCTGAGATGGAAGACCTGGTCAGCTCCAAGGACGACGTAGGCAAGAATGTAAGTGGCTCGTTGCTGTCGCCTGTCCCCACGTTGGTCCACCATCGGGACTGGAAGGCGGTCCTCAGGGGGGTGCAGGGATGGGGCCGAGCTCTCAGGGGGCACCTTGGTCCCTGGTCGTGCATCCTGCGGGGGGCCAGGGACACTCTCTGGACTGAGGCGCTGGGCTCTTCGGAGGTTGAGCCTCACTGCAGTGGAGGGGTCACCGTTGCCTGGCAGGTCCATGAGCTGGAGAAGTCCAAGCGCGCCCTGGAGACCCAGATGGAGGAGATGAAGATGCAGCTGGAGGAGCTGGAGGACGAGCTGCAGGCCACAGAGGACGCCAAGCTGCGGCTGGAGGTCAACATGCAGGCGCTCAAGGGCCAGCTCGAGCGGGACCTCCAAGCCCGGGATGAGCAGAACGAGGAGAAGCGGCGCCAGCTGCAGCGGCAGGTGAGCCCCGTCGCCGGGAGGGCAGGACGGGGGGCGGGCAGCCCGTTGCGCCCCTGCCGTCACCTGGACAGGCCTCCGGGCACTGTCTTCCCGTTGGCAACCTGGGGGAGACCGCTGTGCGGTGGTGGTGCTGGGAAGGGGCTGCGGCACGGGGAGCACAGGGCGGCCCCGAGTGGGTAGGTGGCACCCTGCAGGGGCAGCCTCACCGCGCTGCTCCCTCCTCGTTCAGCTTCACGAATACGAGACGGAACTGGAAGACGAGCGGAAGCAGCGCGCCCTGGCGGCCGCCGCCAAGAAGAAGCTGGAAGGGGACCTGAAGGACCTGGAGCTGCAGGCCGACTCGGCCATCAAGGGGCGGGAGGAAGCCATCAAGCAGCTTCGAAAACTGCAGGTGGGTGGCACGCAGAGTGAAGGGCACTAGGGGGGTGGGGGGGACTCTGGTCCGGTATTGGCCACCGCTCGGCTCACACCAGGCGCTCGGCTTCTCAGGACCGCGGAGATCCCCAACGCCGTGCCCTGAGGATGAGGGCAGGGCCATGCCCCACGGACCCCTCTGTGGCCAACTGCACAAGGGCCAAGGGCTTGGCTTGAAGAGGTGAGTAAGGACCTCTGGGCCTGTGCTTCTGTTGCCCACCCAGGCTCAGATGAAGGACTTCCAGAGAGAGGTGGAAGACGCCCGCACCTCCAGAGACGAGATCTTTGCCACGGCCAAGGAGAATGAGAAGAAGGCCAAGAGCTTAGAGGCCGACCTCATGCAGCTCCAGGAGGTAGGGTCCTCCTGGATGGCAGCAGGGCCACCCCGGGCCTGTGTGCCCTGGGACTTCTTTCCCTTGCCCAACACCTCCCCGTGCATGGGCCCCCCATAGCAAGAGCACAGGAAGAGGCGCTCTCGCTCCTGGGGCCTCCCTGAGCTCAGGGGGAGAACGTGGCACCTCAGGACAGCTGGAGACTGGGGAGAACTGGGGGACGGGAGCACAGGGGACTTGTAGTGGGGTCCGTCCCGAAGACGGCCCCTTTCCCCCCTGCTGTCCTGCAGGATCTGGCAGCAGCCGAGAGGGCCCGCAAGCAGGCAGACCTGGAGAAGGAGGAGCTGGCCGAGGAGCTGGCCAGCAGCGTGTCGGGCAGGTAGGGGGCCGGCGGGGAGGAGGGACTGGCTCTCAGGAGGGGACGACAGCGCTCACCTGAGCTTCGAGGGGACAGACCCGCGGGTGAAGGGCTCCCTCGGCTTTTCCGCGGCCCAGTCCTTTCATTCTCAACGTTGTGGGGTGAAGCCCAGGAAACAAGGTCCCTGTGCCCGCCTGGCCCCTCATTCCTGGACGAGGCTCCTACTCGGCTGAGCCTCGCATCCTCCAGCATGAGGACAGCCCGGGAGGGGCGCAGGCCCACGGAGGCTGTCCCCCTCAGGAACACCCTGCAGGACGAGAAGCGTCGCCTGGAGGCTCGCATCGCCCAGCTGGAGGAGGAGCTGGAGGAGGAGCAGGGCAACATGGAGGCCATGAGCGACCGGGTCCGCAAGGCCACCCAGCAGGTAGGTGACGCAAGTCCCCAGGCAGGGAAAGTCAGTCCGGGAGGCTCTCAGGAGCTGGCATCCAGCCAGGGAGGACACCGTTAGGCCCCCGTGCTCAGACCACAGCAGGGCCCAGGGGTGCTGCGGGGGGGCGAGGACCCCCAGGCTGAGGCCCCCCACCAGAGAGCACCTTGCCTTGGATCTCGGCTGGCAGCAGGTCCAGTCTGGCCCAGGTTCAGGGCCACATCGCAGGCTGCTGTGGCTGCCCAGGGAGAGCCAAGCTGAGAACAGGGACCCAGGGATGGTCCCGCCTCCAGCGGGTCCTGCCAGCGCCCACCTGCCGTCCCTGTGACACTCAGCACCAGCCTGTCGGGTCTCCCTCGTGGACCAGCACCTGGCCGAGGACCCTGGTGTCCTTGTGACATGAGCGCTCGGTGACATGTGGAGAACCCAGGCTTAGCATCTGCTTTAACGCCTGCTGGGCTGCCCTGTGGGCTGGTGCTCCAAACAGGGCCAGAGGACAGAGGGAAGGCAGGGCTGTCACTCCACCCGGGGGGCAGGGGGTGCTTCTTGACATACGCCCTCCCTCCTGAGCCTTTCCCCCCACCGCCCCCCAGGCCGAGCAGCTCAACAACGAGCTGGCCACGGAGCGCAGCGCGGCCCAGAAGAACGAGAGCGCGCGGCAGCAGCTGGAGCGGCAGAACAAGGAGCTCCGCAGCAAGCTGCAGGAGATGGAGGGGGCAGTCAAGTCCAAGTTCAAGTCCACCATTGCCTCACTGGAGGCCAAGATCGCACAGCTGGAGGAGCAGGTGGAGCAGGAGGCCAGGTACGCAGGGACCACCCCAGCTCACCTGCTGTGACCAGTGGGGGACGCTGGGGAGGTCAGGTAGCCTCTGAGCATGGAATGGAAATACCAAGTGCTGTGCCTGCACCTGGCCCAGAGCAGGCACTTCACACACGGAGGATCACGATGGCCCTGGGGACATTAGTCACCTTCCTGGCTCATGCAGGGAGATGATGTCATCAGCCATGTAGCTTCTCCTAACTCTGGGCCAACTGAGGCACAGGGTCACAGCGCCTCTGTGACGAACAGGTCTCAAGGATTCTGACCTTTCCACCCACCCGTTGACCGTGCGCAGTTCCTGGGGTTCTGTCTTGGCAGACGTGTAAGATCGTCATCTCTTTTTTTCGACCCCAGGGGTGCTCCACTGACCCACATCCCCAGCCCTCTTTTGAGACAGGGTCTTGATAAATGGCTGGGATTACAGGCGTGAGCCACCAGACCCAGCGCCGCTGTCCATGTTCTAGAATGTTTCCATCACCCCAAAAGGAACCCCAGCCCTCTAGCCTTCACCCCAGGTACCTGCTAATCCAGTCACGGCCCTGGTCTGGTCCCCTCATACAAGTGCACGTTGCACACGCACGTGGCCTCCTGCCTGGCCACCGCCTCCTCCAAGGGAGGTGACTCCAGGTGGGAGGTGACTCCAGGTGAGCGCTGGCTCCCCTCCCTCCTGTGGCCAGTCAGTCCTGTCAGCGGGTGCTGCTTCAGGGCCTAGGGCAAAGTGCCCGCGGAGGGCGTGACGCTGCACGCAGGACACTGCCTGAGTCTGCTCCCTCCCCA
>NW_026000185.1:11227111-11261725 GCF_001458135.2 Marmota marmota marmota | reverse complement strand
TGTATAAGAGACAGCAGCTGGAGGAGGCGGAGGAGGAGTCCCAGCGCGTCAACGCCAACCGCAGGAAGCTGCAGCGGGAGCTGGACGAGGCCACGGAGAGCAACGAGGCCATGGGCCGCGAGGTGTCCGCGCTCAAGAGCAAGCTCAGGTGAGCGGCCCTGGGGGCCACAGGACACCAACGAGGGCCAGGCACTGAGGCCCAGAGCAGAGCAGGCGACCGTGGGAGTGTGCCCATCTCCTTCAGAGCCTGCGTCCACGGCCAGAGGAACCGCCTCCTCCCTGGGCCTCCTCCGCACCTGCATCCTCCGTTTTGCACTGGACCCTTCTCTGCAGGGCTCCTCCCCGCACCATGGCAACCAACTATCTCCCGAGGGCGCTGGGGTGCAGTCATGCTCAGCTGAGAGCCTCTGCACACCCCTGGTCCTCAGGGCCACCTCCACTCAGAGGTCTTGGCTCAGGGCCCCGGCTCTCCCCCACACCACGTGTGCTCTGAGCTCTCAGCACTCGGGTCAGCTCCGGCACCTTCCCCATCCTGCCAGCCAGCCCAGGCCTCCGGGTTTGGCCACCAGACATCGTGTGGTTCAGGGCCACCTGGCTTTAGCTGTCGCCCTGGGGTCTTCACCCATTCACGGCCCCCGCACAACCCGCCCTTCTGCCTTCTCCACAGCTGCAGCGCAAAGGGGCCCAAGGAAAGCACCCGTCCCCACTGCGTGCTCTGACCCCCATGCTTGCCCTCTCACACAACCCCCACCCCATGGCCTTACTTCCTGTTTCACTAAAAACAGAAACGACCCTGAGACCACCACCAGCTTCCCCCTCTGTCCACCCTATGCCTGTGCTCATTCCCTCCACCTTTCCTCCACTTCTGGGCCTAACTGCCCGGCCCCCCGCCCAGGCCCAGGCCTCCTTAAACTCGACCCTCATTTGCTCAGGTGCCCTGAAGTCTCACCTTGCCCTGCTGCAGAGCTTCCCTCTGGTTAGCAGCAGGAGAAAACCAAGTCCCACTTCTGCCACCCCTTACCACGACACTCCCTGTGGACACAGTGCTGGTGGCCCTGCGTCTTTCCCAAGGCCTGGCCAGGGCTGCCTCCGGCCCTCACCCACCTATGGGACAGATAAGGCAAGAGGAGTGATGAGCTTTCTCTCTTGGCCTCCCCTGCCTGTCCCCCTCTCAGAACTTGCCCGCCACTAGGCGGCCCTGGGGCCATCTTGGTTCTCATCTCTTTCCATCCATGGTGATCTCAGCTGGTCTTGTCCCTTGGGAATTTCCATCTTCAGCTAATAACTTTGTATCCAGTCCCCCTTGAACTTCCCCCTCAGCTGTCCTGAGGGCCGTTCCCCCACGCAGCCCCTGCAGTGAACCCACCCCTCACTCGGACTGCTCACCGCGGGGTCGTGGTTCTCCTCTCCCTACATCCTACACCACCCTGTCGGAACAGCTCCTCAACTTCCTTCAAGCGTTCTCGCCACCGTCCCCCTCGTCTAGATCACAGGCTCCCGCTGTGGTCACCCAGGGACCTCCCGCTCCCACTGATCCTGACTTCCCAACACAGCAGCCCAGGGATCTGGGCTAAGTGAAGCCAGAACCCCTCCTCCTGGGCCCAGCCGTCCTCAGCCACCACCCCCCTTTACAGTGTCTGATCCCACTGACCCCACGTGACCTCTGCCAGTAGGTGACCCTCATCTTCACACACTGCCTTGGGGACTTTGCAGTGGCTGCCTCCTCTCTGGGCCTGCTCTTTGCCCAGCTTTTTGCCAGGATGCCTCCCTCCCTGGTCCTTACCCAGCCCCACTGCTTTCCTAGCTCCTTGGTCATCTTGTGTCCATCTCCTGGGCCGGCGGGCCCATGAGCAGAGTTTCATCTGCCCTCCCCAGGACAGCATTGGGCACCCAAGAAACCTCCAGTCACTGAGCCCTAAAGGCCCCCTTTGTCATTTACCTGAGCCTCTTGCCACCTGCATTAATGTTGTTTGAAAGTAGCCATTTTAAACATTCACCTCTTTGCAACTAAACCAGCATCACCATCCTAACAGGTCACAAAGCTAAACACAGTGAAGTCGAAGCAGTTGTGGTCACCCAGAAGGCCTCCTCTTGGCGGCTACAAGGAGTAACACACATGAGCAGCAGACTTGAGCAGTGCGAGGGGACGCCCTTCTCTCTGCAGTTCAGCTAGTCCAGAGCAGGCCCAGGAGCCCCCACACATGAGCCAAGGCTTCAAGGAGGCCCCAGTCCCTGCAAGATGAGGGCTTGTGGGTCTCGGTTAGATGGAACAGAATCTAGACCCAACTTTCTGGGTATAGCAGGGGCTCGGAAGCAGGGTCCAGGGGGTCAGTGGAGGAGAGCTGTGCTCCCACCACGTCCCCCCCGACACCCAGATTATGCCATGGAGAAGCTAGGCTGAGCCAGGGGCACACAGCCACTCCTGGCTTGTCTCTGCTCCTTTCTGGGGGGCTCAGTGATTCTTTGAGCCTGGGCAGAACCCCCGGCGCTAACTCTTCTTGGGTAGGACCGGCCAGTTTGCACACACAACAGGCCACCTCTGCTCAGTCTGTGGGGATGGGGAGTAAACACAAACTCGGGCCCTAGGTCCCATTGTGCCGGTGGCAAGCCCCACCAGCTCCTTGGCGAACAAGGAATTTCAGAGCCATCTGTTTCATCAGGTAAATCTTCACACCAGCCCTCTGTAGCCTGACCCAACACTGATACTTGCCACAGTGCTGGCCACCTCTGACCCAAACTGCACCGCCTCCCTTCTGCCTGGAGGTGTCTATGGTAACAAAGTGCCAGTCAGGGGGAAGCCAGCCAAGGCTCCCTTTCCTGAATAGGTGTGCAGTGACAGATTCGCTGGCAGTCCCCAAATACAGCTCTGCAGGACAGAAGTTTTCTAACTTAAAACACTGCTAGTGCTTGAGGTGCCACCCTCTCGCAGAGCTCCAGGTGCCTCTAGTGACCATAACCCTCTCAACCCGGCTCCTTCCTGCTAACCACTGGGGACTCTCTCTCTCTTTTCAGAGGGGCCCCCCCACAGGAAGCCTCGCAGTGACCACCAGGTATCAAGCCTCTGGCTGCAGCCCCTGTGTGTTCTGCTGTGTCCTTCCTGCCCGTGTCTCACCCCCCACACAGCCCCCCCCCCCGCCTTTTTTAAGTCCTGGCCAATTTCTGTGGGATTCCTACAAAATCTGAAAGTTCGGGTAACTTAGCGTCTCTTATGAAGCCCGAGAGCCTCAGGCCAAGTGGACCTCCCCTCCGGAGTGGCTTTCCTTCCTCCCCGGCAGTGCTTTGGCAGTGACACAGCACATCTGAGTCCCAGGGGGTCCTGAGAGACTGTGCTCACGTTGCTTGGGTTCCTCTTACCTGGGTGCTGACCCTTGCACAGTGACCACACCCCATTAAGTGAACAGGATGTTAGGCTCTGGGTCTGGCCCTGGAGAATGGAAGTAGCTTGAATTGGTCACACAGCAGGAGTGACAAAGCACAGTTCCTGGTGACCATGGCCCGGACTTGTCCCTCACAATTCAGCTTTCACAAACATGTGCGAAGGGCACAGCGCTCGCTGCCACGTCCTGGCAGGGCTTCGTCTGGCTGCCACCTGTACCTCTGGCACACGGGGTGGGACCCAGCCATAGAAGCCTCACAGGCGCGAGTTCAAGGCCCTGGGGATGGACGCCCCACCCGAGGAGCACAGGGACCCTTCTGACGAGTGTGCAGAGGCCCCTGCTTCTCTGGGATTTTAACTTTTCCACACTGTGAAGTTGGACCGTAGGGGCCCAAGTCCTCTTCTCGCCCCACTGAGAGGCCAGACAGGCCCCAGCTGGTGTCCACCTTTTCTTGTGGAAAATCTCAGCTTTGCTATGGCTACCGCATACTTAAGAGCTTCCGAGTAGGACCACCTGCTAGCAGGAAGTGGGGTCCCTGCAGGTAGCTGGGGTGTCTGCTCTGGGGAGGCTCTTAGAACAGAATCTAAGTTCTCCAGGATGAGGAGACCCCTACTTCCTGTGATAGAGTCGTCTAGGGCTTGAAGCCAAGTCCCGGGGCAGGGATCTGCTTCCAAGATGGAGGATTCCGACTCCTGTAGCCCACAGACTCCCCCCCCCACTCCCCCGGCACGAGGGGACTTGAGCCCCTAGCCAGGTCAGACACCATTTCCCAGGCTGGTCCATGGGGCTCGGAGCAGGGAGGGCCCCAGAGCAGCAGCACTGGAGCCACCAATGGCCATCTCTCCACCCTGGTCTTCAGGACCTTCTCTTGCTAAAGAGGAACCGGGGTCGGGGAGGTCACATTCAGAAAGGGTGCACAGTGCATCCTCTAACGTAGCTGGAGGTCTAGAAGCTTCCTCTGAAGCTGTCCTAGGAGGCTTTAGTTGGCCGGGGCTCTGATTGCTCATCTCGGGGACCCCACCCTCAGACGCCAGAAGGCTGGTGTTGGGATTCCCCGCTCAGCGATCACGAACCTTGTTTACGCACGCCCCCAAGTCTCACCTGAGTCCGTTGTCCCCTGGCCTAGAGAATGGGTAAGGGCTCAGCCCGTGGCCACTCCGTCCAGCGCTGAGCAGGTCTTTGGTTGTCAAAAGCCTGCTTTCTGAGAGGTCCTAAAATGAGGTAAGGCCTGTTCTGCAACCCAGGTCAGACAGGTGGCTGGGCCTGCACACTCGGGTTTCCGTCACGCAGCAACGGTTCACTGCAGGTGGCAGACGTCCCCCTCCCCCCCAAAGCCTCTTCACACAAGCAGTCCTCCTTGGGAAACCAGCGTGGGCCTGGAGCATGACTCGGGTGCATGACTCGGGCGCACGGCAGGCCCAGGGAAGAGGGGACAGGAGGGGTCCTGCCCACTGGGGCTCAAGGCCACCTTGGACTAACTGCTTCTCTACAAATGTTCGTTGAGCACCTCTCTTGTGCCCTGCATGGTATATACCACAGTGAGCAAAACAGGCATCCCACACACCGTCCCCGTGTGGGGACTCAACCAGGAGTCTCCAATCCAGCAGGGCACCGTCTTGCCCTGCAGCCAGGGGGCACCCCTCTGCACCCCGACTTGTTTCCTTCTCACTGCCCTTGGTGTCCACTTCTAAAACCTTTCAATGGACACCCCCATTTTTCTTTCGGAAGTACAGAGGGTGGCAGGTGGAGGAGGACTCAGCATGGTCCCCTCCTTCCCAGCTGCCCTCCTGGGCCTGGATAACCACAAGGGGACTCACTACCCACCCCACCTTTTACCCCTCTCCTCCTATCCAAGTTCAAGACCACAGCAGACCAGAGCCCTGGGGTCATCGAATGACCAGGCTCGATGGCTTTAAAGCAGATCATCTCTCTTTGAAAAGAATCTCCTGACCCCCTCTCAGCTTCGAATGGTAACTGAGCAGACCCCAGACTCAGCTGCTGCCCTGAGCCTGGCGGAGGGGTCTCATTGTGTCCAGGCCCAGTGCTTGGTCTCTGCCCCTGATGAACACCTCTTCCGACCTCGAGAGGATTGCTTTACCACAGAGAAACGTTTCTTATTAAAATCCACAGGCGGGGAAACGAGACCTCGTTTGTTCCTGCCAGGAGGTCTGGAGGCCGCAGGGTCATAGAAAACGCAGACGGATCTGAGGAGGAGCTGGACGCCCGTGATGCAGACTTCAACGGAACCAAGGCCAGTGAATAGACTCAGAGTTCTGCACGAGGGCCGCAGGGGGATCGCCAGACTTACCACCAACCAGCAGACTCTGAGCCCTTCCCAGCGTCAGAATCACCGACACCCCACACCAACCAGGGAAGAAAGCTCCCCCTGCCATCAGGGTGTGGATTCGGCTTTTAGGACCCCAGGAGAAAAGCCCCAGACGAGACACAGGAACGGCCCTCACATCGCTGGACCGGGCAAGTGTCAAGTTTTAAGAAAAGCCATAGTGACCAGTCACCAGCGCCTTTGTTCACATGAAATGGGGAGAAAGCTGCCATCCCGGGCGCCCCTGCCCCCGACCCTGTCTGCTCCCAGCTCGACCCCAACCTGCGGACCCCTCCACCTTCCGGAGTCCAGCCTTGTTTGAGAATTCTCCCCCTCTCCTGGCGGCCACACTTGACACACACAGTTCACCACAAGCCCAGTGCCTTCCATAGCCACGTGAAGCCAACACTGTACCTTGACTGTACTGCCACTGTCACCAATAAAAGGTTATAAATCACGAGCACAGGGTCGGCTTTTCTGTTGAGCATCGGTTTGGTTTTTTACAGAGCAAAGAAATGGGGCAGGGGCAGGGGGCAGCCTCACTCAATCCTCACAGTGACCCAACAGGGTGGTAACTCCCCCAAAAATGGGGACACTGAGGCCTAGGGAGGAGAGACCGGTGGCCCCAGGTCCCATGGCTGGCAAGAGGCAGCGAGATGCAGTGTGAGGCTGTCTGAGGAGGGAGGTGGCCCGGGATCCAGGAGGGCTCTGCCCCTGCCCTGGACCAGGACCAGGGAGACTATCCTCACTGATCAGAACCCACGAGAACCTACTGGTTGTGCATCCTTGATCCAAACCCCCAAATCCTTTTTAGCACCAGCATGACAACAGAAGTAGAAGCTCCAAGCGTGACCCCAGGTGAGGTCCCAGGCACAACGCGGGTGCATGGGAGCACCACCTTCAGGCTGTGTGTGGAAGGCCTATGCGAAATATGGTGTTTGGGGTTTTTTTGGTAGACTTGGATCCATCCCCAACATACCTCATTTCTATCTGCAAGTATCCCAATTTTTTTAAAGACCAACATCCAAAACACTTCTGGTCCCAAGCATCTTGAATAGGGGATGTTCAGCCGTAACATGGCAAATACAAGATTTCTTTGATGTTTTTAAAGTTGACTATAAGACTGTCCTCTGCCCATCAGGGGAGTAGTTGACCGTCTCAGTAAATATCTTAGCCTTTGTGGCTCCGGGCTCTGACGCACAGCTTTTTTTTTTTTTTAAACCCTTAAAAGCATCAAGACCTTCTTGGCAGGTTGGTCCTACAGAGCCCAGGGCCCTTCCCTTCTTCCAGTGCTAACTTCTCTCACACCAACGATACCACAGACCGACACAGAGCGGGGAGAGGTGAGGACAGGAACCCGGAACCTCAGCAGCACACCGGGTCCTAATACCCTTGAAGGGGGGCCCAGGCGTCGCCCAGCATTCCCAGCAGGCTGACCTGCAGGGAAATTTTTAAAAAGCAGTTTTTTTTTTTTCCATATTTTGTGACTTGGTTAAAAAAAAAAAGTTTCCACAAGCTCACAAGCCAACGTGGAGGCAGATACCACGAGGCACGAACCAGCTGCACATGGGTCCCTCTTGATTTTATTGTTCTTTTAAAAAAATCAAAGTCCATCTTTTACTGACACAGGTTAGGATGCTTTCGGGGACAAAATCCAGCACGGAGGCTGAATCCCCTGAACTCGGGCAGCACTCGAGAAGCCGTCTTCATCCCAAGGTTATTCGGCTGGGCAGGAAAGCGGGCCACCAGGCTGGGCGCAGTTCCCGTGGCTGGGTGTGCCTTCCACCCATGTCTGAAGGCGGGCGTGCATCGCGGCCGGCAGAGCAGACTCGCCTCGACCCGGGATCCCACGGCGGGTCTCCTCCCACCACAGGCGCACTGCGACCTCGAGCTCCTTTCTCATTTGAAGGCCACCCTGGCTATCTTACGATGACCTCACGTTTCCAAGTCCTGTTCTCAGGGCTGTGTCACTGCAGCCACTCCACCCCAAGGTCTCCATGCAGATGTCCACACGAGGGCAGAGGACTCAGGAAGACCAGGATGAGCATTTACCAGAGGACAGACTTCCCACTGACCCTGACCCACCTGAGAATGACTCTGAAAGTCGTCTAACCTCAGTGAGAGGCAGGCGACTGCCCCAGAGGCCCGGGGCACGGTTTGAAAAGGCACATGTGTCCTCCGTTCTCCACTCCTGGACGCAGGCTCAGGGCTGATTTCAGGGCACTGTGAGGCCCGGGAGGGTCTGTCCGTGAAGACAGCTCCAGGGGACAGGGCCGGGGAGGCGAGCCCAGGGGAGCGCAGCGCCCCCGTGGGGGAACCCAAACACAAGAAGCACCGCTCAGGGCCACGGGGACTCAGGCACTGACATGGGGGCGCCTCATCACCCACAGTCTCACACTTCTCAGGGGCCCACTTTGTCCCTGCCTCTGGGATGTGCACACTGACAATGACGCTAGGGACAGAGACATCATTTCATGGGGATGACACCAGGGCCCCAGGTGACAGCCTTGGTCCTTGGTTTGGGCCATGCAGCACCAGCAAACCACGGTGACTGCTGGCTCCCATTTCTCAAACTAACACCAAAAGCCTATTGGGCAGGGGACGTGGCGACGCACCCTCCGGCGGGCTCCAGCTCTGGGCTCCTAGAACAACAGCTTGACCACCCCCGGGGCGGGCGGCGGCGGCGAGGAGGACCGTGAGGGCGGCTTCCCGAGGTCCAGGCGTTTTCCCAACCTTCAGACAGAGCAAGCCAGAGTCAGATGACAGGACAGAGGTGACACGGCGGCTAACAGGGGCCTAGAAGGACCTAAGAATGTCAAGAGAGGGAGCACGTCTCACGGGGTCTCGATACTCCCCCGCCCCGTGATGAAGAACAGACACTGGCCACCTGGCTCTCGTGTCCTCAAGCCGTCTCTCAGAAGACGCCTGAAAACACCCGCTTCTCACCTGTCGATTAAAGTGTGTGTGCGTTGGGGGGGGGCACTGGGACCTGAACCCAGGGCTTGCATCCCATAAGCTAAAACTCCAGCCCCCAAATTTAAAATGTGCAGAAGTAAAAATTAAATTTTAAAACAAATCTGTGCAGGGCGCAGTGGTGCACGCCTGTCATCCCAGTGGCTCAGGAGGCTGAGGCAAGAGGATCGTGAGTTCAAAGCCAGCCTCAGCAACGGTGCAGCACTAAGCAACTCAATGAGACCCTGTCTCTAAATACAAAATAGGGCTGGGAGTGTGGCTCAGTGGTCAAGTGCCCCTGAGTTCAATGCCCAGTACCCACCGCCCCTGCCAGCGCCCCTCCCTGAAAAACAAATCTGCTTCTAGATGTCTAAGTGCATGCCACAGAAACCCACTGAGCTTCCTGCCAGGTGCCTGCCACCTGCCAGGTTCATATGGGGAGGACCAGATTTACATCCAGGAGGACGGTGGTTCCTCCTGGGGAACTCCTGTGTCTGGAGGTGGCCCTGGTTTTCTTCAGGCAAGAAAATCTGTGAGGCTGCTGGAGGTCAGACTGGGCCTCTCTCCAGGACTCTAGCCTGGCCAGAGCGCAGTCAGTTCCCTCAGATTCCTGAAGGTGCTACGGGCTTAGAAGTAAGAAAATCCTCTGAGAGAAGCAGAACAAGCTCACAGGACAAGGGACCCTCATAGGACATTCCCAGGGCGTGACCCCACGCTGGGGCTGCAGAATCAAATTATAGCAATGGCCCCCTTTGTGGCCATTTGCTCAAACCAGAGGTCACCTCGTTCGGTCTCAAGGAAAAGGAGGGCAAGGTCCACTGAGATGATCCTACAACTCAGAAGAGGGGGCAATGGGTGGGGTTGGCGTCTCCCACCCGGAGCACACGGAGGCCCACCCTACCTAGAGCACAGCAAAAGCTACTGACCCTTTATCACTCAGAGGTCCGCCGCTGCTGCTGGTCCGTCTGTCCCCGCCGTCTCTGTTCTTGCTCCCCCGCCCTGAGGCAGGGCCGCCTGTCCGGTTTGGGGACTGGTCATACACGAAGTTCCGGCAGGAGGCGAGTTTGGACTCCAGTGCCTGGAGAGAAGTGAACTTTCATCTCTCAGGGCAGGAACACCCCTCTCACCCACAGAGAGGATGAAACGGTGGTTCCTGAACGGTGCTGCGCTGGAATTCCCAGGGGCGGGCCAGAGGAACCCAAGTAGCTCTAAGACTTAGAACCTCTTGCCCCAGATACCCAGGAGCTTCCTGGAGAATCGCTAACTGCTTTATTGTCCAACTCTGCCCATAGGAACATGAACTCAGCTTCCAGCTGGACACTCTTCTGTTGACCTCATGGAGCCTGCACAGAGTGGCAGGAGGGTTCCACAGGGACTTGAACTTGCAGTGGAGAGACCCTGAGGAAACCGAAGGGCAGTGAGAGCTCCCTGGGCCTCTTTGTATTCTAACTGGGCTAAATATTCAGAGACCTGCTAATGCAACAGAAAGAGAGGCCAAAGCCACGGCCAAAGGAAGGAGTGGCCAGCTTCTGGGAAGCTGTAGCCACCAACACACACACGTGCTGCTCAGTGACTAGCCGGCAGGACTGAAGTCACAAGGCCTCTCGGGCACCTTCTTTAAAAATGAAAGAAACAGGGCTGCAGCTGCGGCTCAGGGGTAGAGCACTTGCCTCCCATGCCTGAGGCCCTGGGTTCGATCCTCAGCACCACATAAAAATAAAGATACTGTGTGTCCAGCTACAACTAAGAAAATATTCTAAAAAGAAATGAAAGAAACAACTACCAAGATTCCCTGTGCTATGGCTTAAGCACAATAGAATCCCTCCCTGTAATGAATGTAAAACCTGGAAGGACAAGTTCTTAAGAGGTCCATTAAACTCCCTGAGAAACCAAGGAGAGAAAGCCATTTACAAATGGCCCTCAGTTTTTTCATAGTAAGAAAAAAAAAAAAAAATCAGCCTGAATTGAAGGGGAAAATGGTTCAAGGAAAATAAAGATACACCCTGGGCGAGGTGAGAGGGAAGGCCGGCTCGGGGCTCGGGGCTCTGGCAACTGCCACAGGAGAAGCCGACCTGCTCAGGGATGGACCAGCCACAGGGGAGAGGGCCTGGTGTGTGCAGGGCCTTACCCCTACTTTCCGAAGCAGGTCCCCCACGATGTTGAGGGCTGAAATCCGGGCTGCAGGTGTGAGGGGGGTCCCACTGTTGGAGTTGTCCAGACCTGGGTGTGCAAAGAGAAGTGCGTGTCACACACCAGCCTTCAGACCTGGGTGTGCAAAGAGAAGCGTGTGTCACACACCAGCCTTCACCCGTGTTCTGACACGTCCAGATCTGAGGCAGTGGGGGCGGGAGGGAAGCGGCTGCCTTCTCTCTGACCAGGAGGTAGCTGAGTGATGTGCCGAGACCTGCTGACGACTGACTCTGCTCCTTGTGAAGACCCCACCGAGCACCTATGTTCACACGTTCATTTTGTCGAAGTCCTCTTGAAACCCTAGGAGTCCACACAGCCAGCCCCGGCACCTGTTCCAGGCAGCTAGCTCTCACATTAGCTGTGTAAATGTGACATTTACACAGGAAGCGAGTCGGAGCACAAAGCACTCTGCTCGGCAGAGACCCCTCCCCAAAGTGGCTCCGTGGACCAGCCGCTCCTGGGTGCTGGTCAGAAAGGCAAAGTCACCCAGACCAGCCAAACCTGAGGTGCCCGTGGAGGAGACTTCAACTCATCCCCAGGAGTCCTGCTCAGGACTCCTGGAAGAGAGGGAAAGTGCTCCAGGCAGGACTCTAGGACCCTCCCCCACCTCTTCGACGCCAGGGGACGAGTTATGGGCCCTGGAGCCAGCCTGCCTGGGTTCCCACCCCAACTCTGCCATTGACTTCCGAAGGATGCCGGGCAGCTCTGGGACGCAGGGCCTCGGTCTCCACTCTCTCCAGATGGGGATAGCTCTGACATCAAGGGCCCAAGGCGAGTACAGTGAGGCCACACGCAGAGCCCTTCAAGCTCGATGGCCAGCAGACCTGTCCTTTGGTCCTGGCTGTCTGTGGCCTGATCAGGGTGTCCCAGCTGAGCACTCAGCACGGGGCAGAATTCAAACCTCTCTGGTCCTGCCGCTCAGCACAGTTTCCTGGGTCCCCTTGGGATGGAGGAGCTGCTGGTCCCACGAGGCTTTGACTTTCGAGCTGGGGGCCTCACTGAGTGGCCCCCGCCAGCCTCAAGCCCGATTCTCTTGCCTCAGCTTCCCAAGCTGCTGGGGTCACAGGCCCAGCCCACAAGGCTTTGTGTCCACGATGCTTTTCACACTTCTTTATTGGTCATTCAACTGGGGGATTTCATATTTGAAAAGGTCTCTGGTGAAGAATGGCCACATCTGCGGGACGGAGCCCACTTCCTATGGCAGGAGTGAGCAGTGGGTGCCCCTCTAGATAGGGTTTCTGTCCTTCACCACGGACCCCGCCACTCCCTACTGCCTCACATCCTGGACACTCCCCTCATTCACCACAGTGCCCTGGCATGCCGAGTGCCCCAGACTGCCCCTGCCGTCCAGCCCGGCCCAAGTCCCCTCACCCAGGACCCACCCAGGTTCTCAGTGGGCCAAGCTGCGTGAAACCACCACCCTGCGGATCCCCCGTTGCCTCACCACGTTTGAACGTCCCCGGTGTGTTTAGGCCGGAGCTGGGTCCTCGATGTGCTATGGGCGTGGACGGCACGGAGCCCGTGGCCTGCACGGCTGTGTCTGTCCTCTCAGCTTCGGCCGAGCTGGGCATGGGCGTCCTGGGCTTCTCCTGCTTCTGCTGCACAGCCAGCTCCTGCCGCAAATCTGCACCAGGAGAAGAATCCAGAAATGGGAGTCCTGCTTTGGGGTGGGGGGGGTGGGGGGGTGGCCCACAAGGAGAGGGGAGAAAACTCCAGGAGGAAGCCCCAGGTGGAGGGAGACCCTCGCGACCCTGCCGAGCAGCTTGGCCAACTATGTGATCTGGTTTCTGAGTTAAAAAAAAAAAAAAAAGGTTTAAAAATGTTTAAAACTGCGGTAGCGACACGTTACGTCTTTTATTGTTAAAGAAATTCAACGCAGCAGTGCACACAGGGTCCCAGTGCAATGAGGGTGTGCGTTCCCCCAGAAGCACTGCTCCCCGCCCAATGCCCCGTGACTCCTGAGTGGTGCCAACACTTGGGACATCTTCTCAACCCTTTTCTTCTGGGTTGTAGCATCGTTCCCCTTTTATATTTAAAACCCTCCAGTGTTTTACTGGTGCATCACAACCACACACAACAGTGGGAGTCACTGTCACACACTCTACAGGCACACAATGCGACGTACACTTTGGTCAATATGGCTCCTCAGTATTTCCCCGCCCCCTGGTCCCTCCCCTCTGCTGGTGTCCCTTCAATTTTCACGAGATTCCCCCCAACCATTCTTTTCCTTTTTCCTTTCGAATTTCCACATATGAGAGAAAGTACAAGACCCTTGACTTTCTGAGTTTCACAGAACACTCTCAAGTTCCATCCATTTTCCTGCAAAGGACATTCATTCTTTTTTTATGGCTGAATAAAACTCCATTGTGTATTTATACCACTTTTTTTTTTTCATCCATTCATCTAAAACGGGGGATTACATATTTGGAAAGAAGGTCTCTGGTGAAGAATGGCCACATCTGTGTCATGAGCCCACACTCCTTGTGGGAGGAGTGAGCTGCCCCTCTAGATAGGGTTTCTGTCCTTCTCCAGAGACCCCGCCACTCCCTACTGCCTCTAACCCTTGTTTCATTTTAACAAATGTCTAACGTTCCATAAACCATACCTAAGTAATATTTTCAGCCACTTCATGATGGTGTAGCAGTTACTACAGTTGACATTCCTTATTCCAGAATGCTGGGACCAGAAGTGCTTCAGATTTTGTAGTTTTTTCCAAATTTGGAAAATATTTACATAGATTTCACTGGCTGAACATCCCTAATCTGAAAATCTGAACTGGTTCAAAACCTAAAACTTCAGTGGTACTTTTTAAATGTAACAGTTGGGGTTTTTCGTTGTTCTCTTAAATCCCCTACCTACTTACTACATATCAGAAATCAAATCAATCTTATAAACAACTAGGACTTCAAAAAAAGTCATCCTGGACGTCTCATGAATGCACGCAGTGGTGAGTCCAAAAGCCTTAAGTCAGGAACCGCCACACTCACGCGGACGAGGTTCAGAGTTCTAAGTCACATGAGGCCATTCCACCAGGAGGAAACTCTTGTGCTCCTACTGAGGTCCAAGCCAGCTTGGCTTGGCTCCTGTGTCGATTACGGACTAAGAAGCATCTTTCCTGAAATGAATTCTGCTGCCGAGGCAAAACCCCAAAGCAAGCCCTTAATCTGTGAACCCTAAAGCTATTTCTGTGAATACCGAAGGGGGGGGGTTTACAGATGATCCCTAAACACTGAGGGCAGCTGACAATTCTGAGGTTGGAGAGGGACCAAGGCAAGGGACTGCCCAGGGTGGTCCCGGTCCTCTGCCTGGCTAACTGGGTGCAGAGAGGGGAACGGGTCTCCAGGGAAGGCAGCGCTGGGCAAGGCCAGGGGACAGGTACTGTCAGGGAGGAAGAGAGGACCACACCCGTGAAGTTGCAGGACAAGGCCCAGGCCCTCCTGACCTCTGGCTTCGTCCTTCAGCCGCTGGACGGACTCTAGAAGGTTCTCCTTCTCATCAAGTTCACTTTCCAGGAAGGCGTTTCTTTCAATAGCTTGATTCAGGCGCTGCTCAAAGTCTTCCAGAGACATGATGGTGGCTCTAGATAAGAGAAAAGCAAAGCTGTCCAGGAGGGCAAGGGGCAGCGTCCACCGGTACCTACAGACCCAGGAGACACTGCAGGTCAGATATACCTGGGCCCAAGTCCCAGCACTGGGCTTCCTACATGCCAGACTGGGATAGGTCCCTTAGCCTCAGGGACCCAAGCCACAGACCTAGGCAGGTCCTTTAGCCTCAGGGGCTCAGGCTGCTGACTGAGGAATGGGAGTCACCCAGGAGCACAGAGGTGAGTAAGGCACTGTGCACACTGCCCCAGCAACCAGCCAGGGCCTCAGCAGAGGACATGACCCACCCAGTCCCTGGTGAGTAGCCAGCTCCGCCTTCTCCTGGAAGTTCACAATGCAAACTAGTACAGAGAACTGCCTAATAAACACTGATGCAATTCAGCAACACTCGTTTAAACAGGCAGAAGAGACAGCGCAATTACTTTAGAAAGCTCTGAAGGCCCAGCCCAGGCCAGCTGCCCTGCCAACAATCCCTGTGAACAGAGAGGACGTCACCCTGCGGCACAGCAGTGAGGGGGCTGAGAAGGGCCGTAATGGAGGGAAGAGTTTGGCTCTGGCAAGCTTCTTTCTCTGGGTCTCCGCTTCCTCGCGTGTGAAGCAGGCATGGCAGTGGTGTCCCCAGGTAAGAGCTGGGGGATAAAAGAAGACGAAGAGCACCCGCAGGGGCGCCACACCAAGCGCCAGTGATTTTGTCTTTGCGGTGCTGGGGAAGAAGCCCAGGGCCTCACGCACACTAGGCAAGCGCTCTCCCCCCAGAGACTTTTATTTGTGACCTGTGTTGGTCTCCAGAGGGCCTTTACCGCCCTGCTAACTATAGTCCCTGGTGGCTGGAAACACGCTTGGCATGAACCAGGAACCGACACCAAGCTTCTCCATGGAGGCCTGAGTGTCCTTGTCCCTTTGCCTGCAAAGCAAGCTGGGATTCCTTCCCTCCTTCAACGTCTACCTGGAGTCACATTCGTACCCACCCTGGGAGAGTCTTTGGAAGAAGTGGGATAATTCACCAGAAGAGGCTAATTCAAAACAACAAAAGGATCGCACCCAGGAGCACAAGAACCAGTTAAAATGCCCTCACACGACCATGAACGTCGCACATCTAGGAATCCTGTGACAACGAACACCCAAGGACACAAGACGCCGAGGAAACACAGACGTGCAGTTCGTGAAGCGGAGGACCCAGTATCAGGAAGGAGCTCATGACAAACCTGCTACCATTTTCACAAAGACACAGGACTGGGGCGGAAGACTTGAAAGATCACGTGATAATGAAACAAGAACGGCTGGAGAGCGGTTGGGGTGTCGCCCCCTGGTGAGGCCCCAGGTTCAGTCCTCGGGGAGCTGGCCCTAGCAGGGAGAAGACATGCTACCCTAGAGCCTCAGTACTGAATGACGGCAGGTCCTGGTGAGAAGGACAGGCAGCCCGGGGGGACTTCAGATCCAGAGGTAGAGGCAAAAATAACCACGGCACATGGTCCAGCAGCACCACACACCCTGGGGGAAGATGGCCAGTTCAGGTCTAGGCTTAGGCGGCCGCCTGGAAAAGGGGGGTTGGATTCCAAACTCTTGGTGCAGCCCAAGATAAATGCCATCGGCGTCAGAAACTTAAACTCAGTATTTGCTCCAAATCGAGTATTTGGCTTCTGGAACGACGGAGAACTGAAGACCTCAGCGGCGTTCCTGCCATTTTTGCTCTAGCGTCCGCAGTCTTGTGACGTGCGTGACCAGCACGATGGCACTGGTCACATGGTGCCTTGGGCCGCTACTTCTTTACTGATAATACTGGCAAGCCACGTCCTTCAGAGTCACTGTGACTACTGCAGAATTTGCTTTCCAATAAAAGGTCAGCATCCTGATGATAACCCAAGTTAAAATTACCTCCTGGGCTCTACATGTTGAGATTCTACCTGTCGACTGATCAATTATAAGTGTATTTACTAGAAGAGTAAAATGTGCAAGGATTAACGGCTGGAAGCTGCTACTGTCGTGTACTGTTAAGAGCTTGAAGAGAGTCAGATAGGGAAACGGTTTTCCGGAAAACAACAGATTTATCAGATAAAAACACGCAGGTGATAAGATCAATCCATTTTAATTTCTGTGGAAATTTTTGGTGTCTTAACGCTTATGTATGAAATAAAATAACTTTTAAGGGTTGTATTTAAATTTAGCGTCTTCTAGTGAGGCCCCCAGTCTTTCAACCCATCCTTGCCCAAGGTCCCCTCCCCCGTGGAAGGTGAATCACTACTTGTACAGGTGTGCAGCATCAGGACAGGAAGGACCGCCGATGGTGCTGAAAAGTGCCGTTGCTGCAACAGAATGTCCTGTTTCCCAAATGGGACTGTTCAACGTTCATAATAAAATCTTCACGTTACAGTTCCTGTGAAACAACAAAGCTTGGCATTCTAGAGATTCATCAGTCCCGTCATGGTGCCTTGGGCCGCTACTTCTTCACTGAGAGAGAAGAGGAGGGACAAAGAAAGGAAGGAGAAAAAATGCCAGAAGAAAAGCGGCTAAGTGGCGCCAGGACTGAGCAAGGAGCAGGGCTACGCGGAAGCCAAAAGCCGACGCACCAGTAAAGACACCACGGGCAAAGCCGGGGACCAGGGCCAGCTCCCAACACTTCCAACTCATATCAGGTATATAAGAACATCCTGAGAATAATGAAAAGCAAACAACAACAACAAAAAACCCACCAACCAAAGACATAGCTGGAGCTGGAGCTCGCTGGTAGATGGCTGCCCAGCACGAGGGAGGCCCTGGTCTGACCCCCAGGACAGTCCAGAGTAAGGGAAATGACATAGTTCTGCAGTATATGAAAAGAAACTCAAAGTCACTTACGATTCAGAAATCAGCCTGTTTCTCACCTCTTAGGAAGAAATCCTAAGCTTGAAAACTACTGTGAAGCTATTTCTAAAACAGCCATTCATACACATCCAGTCATTTCCACCCAAATCTCATTGATCAAAGCAAGTCACATGGCCACGCCCAGTCAAAGGGTAGGGAAGTACCTTCCACTCAAGGCAAGGTGTGCTAGAGAGAGGTAAGGAGACCCAGCAGGGATGCTGGGGACCTACGCTGGACCCAGCAGATGGAGAATAACCCAGCCAAAATCACAAATGCATATATCCTCAGAAACACCAGTTTAGCTCCTGGGACTTTATTCTACAGTCTGTATCTGTGAGTAGTCATTTGACACAGCAGTGCTTATCACTGTAAAAGACCAAAAATTCAAGAGCGATATCCATCCACTGGGGACTCGGTAAATAAATTACTATGGCATCCTACCACATGATACCAACTGTCCATACATATGTAATATTCTACTTGGGGGGAAAAGAACAAAGAATACTTGTGTCCTACAACAATAGACCTCCAAGATTCTGAAGATCTATCGATCTATCTCCAAGATTCTCCAATGCGTAACAGCACGTGCACCTCGCTCTTCTATGGGTTAGATAGAGAAAGGAGATAAGACGAATGTCGATTTTTATTGACTTGAATTTGCATTAAAAAAAAATTGAACTACTCCTTTGTCTATCGTTTCTGAACTGTGTGATGCACTACCTGTTGGGGGAGGACCATCAATGGTCCCAATTCCTCTTCCCTCTCTGCACCCACACTCTTTGATGCAGCATGGCCATGTAACTTGCTGTGACCAGCCATACGGGGGTGGAAATGACAGCATGCCAGTAGCTTGCCAACAGTCGAATGTGGCTTTGCCTACTACAAAGCCACAGTGCTCAAGTCCCCAGGGTATTGGTGGAGCCATTCACAAACGGTATATTGGACCAAACGGAGAATCCAGAATTAGACCCCAGGATGTAAGGGAGATTAACATAACATCAGCTTCAAATCAGGGTGGGGGAAAGACGGGGTGTTTATTAAACAGCACCATAAAAACGGGTTATCCACCTAAAGAAAATAAGGTTGATCCCATATCTCATCCTAGATATAAAAAATAAACTCTAGGTGAATTAAGGCAGTAAATGTAAGAAAATAAACAATAAAAAGATTTTGTAAAAAGAGAAAGAGAGGAAACGAAGCTATAAAAGGAGATATAACTGATGACCTGGAAATGGAAAATATTTGTATGGAAAATGATGGACAGGGGCTGGGGATGTGGCTAAAGCGGTAGTGCGCTCGCCTGGCATGTGTGCGGCCCGGGTTCGATCCTCAGCACCACATACCAGCAAAGATGTTGTGTCCGCCAAGAACTAAAAAATAAATATTTAAAAAAAAAGAAATTTTCTCTCTCAAAAAAAAAAAAAAAAGATGGACAAAAGTCAGACAAAAATGATTATTTTGGGCCAGGCAACAGTGGCTCATACCCGATAATCCTAGCAAGGTCAAGGAGGCTGAGGCAGGAGGATCACAAGTTCAAGGCTAGCCCCAGAAATGTAGCAAGACTCTGTCTCAAGATGAAATATAAAGGGCTGGGAATGTAGCTTAGTGGTTAGGCACCCCAGGGGTTCAATCCCTGGTGCCAAATAAAAAAAGAAGAAAAAGATTATTCTGGAAAAATACAATTTTTCAATAAAGGACAAAAGGTTAGCACCAAAAATGAACAAAGAACTCTTACAAATTGACAAGAAAGGAGGTCCCACTTCTGATAATAATGAGCCAGTTGGTATCAGACTAAGCCTCCTACAGATTGCAACTATAAACGCTGGGGAAAATGTGCAAAAACAACTATCTGAAGGCACTGGCAGAAGCAGAAGGAAGCCAATACTTGGGAGAAGGGAACAGCACTGGGGAACATGACCCATTTCCAAGCTTCAGACCTAAGGCCCCACAAGAGAAATCCAGCCACAGGAGAAAGCCTCGAATGCTGCCCACACACTCTCGCCACCTCTCTGGCGGACCCCTAAACCGCATGTGCAGGAGGCAAACTCAGAGCACCCAGTAAGGCTTTAAAAAAAAAACAAAAAAACCAAAATAGATCTCAGTTACTGCCCAGACGGGAGACAGTTTGGAATGTAAATTCAGCCAAGTTATACTTGAAAAAACAGACCAAAGAACAAAATAATAACAGTAAGAAAATTCCACCTAATATGTGAATCACGATGTCCAAAATATTACCCAGAATTACTAGACTTGTAAAATGCAAGAAAAATGTGATCCAACTCAGGAGAAAAGGCAATCACTGGAAAGCAAACCTGATACAACCCAGATGTTGGAAACAGCAGAAAAGGATTTTAAAATAGATATTGTAACTATGCTCAAGGATGCACAGGAAGAAATCTCAGTAGAGGAATAGAAATTATATCTATACACATACGAATCAAATGAAAGTTCTTGATGTGAAAACATAATACATCTAAAATCAAACATTATTTGATACAGTTTAATAGCAGATTAGAGAAGGGAACTCTGTGAACTTGAAACTAGAATAATAAAACTGTGCAACTTGAGAAGCCAAGACAAAGAACTTAAAAATCTCACACACACACACACACACACACACACAGAGCGAGGTGCCTTCTAGTCCACCCTGAACACCACGAAACAGAATCTGAGAGCAGCCAGAAGGCAGCACTTCACACTTGGGCAGTAACGTAGGAATGATCCAACTGTGATCAGAAACGGAGGCCAAGACAATGAAATCACCTAGAGGTGCTAGTCGAAAACACAAAACCAAAGTCCTAGTCAGAACCCACACCTAGTGAAAACACCCTTCGTGGATGAAGGCAAAGATATTTTCGGATAGAAGCTACGCCACCAGAAACCCTAAGGACGTTCTTAAAGCTGGAGGGGTGTGGAGTCGGATGGAAACAGCTTCAGGAAGGAATGAAGAGCACCAAGCACCAGACATGATAAATATGTGGGAGACTATTTTTCCATCCTCTTAATTTCTTCATATGACTTTTTAAAGCAAAAGTTATAACAATGTAGTATGAATTCCTCAGCACTCCTGGATGTATCAGCTCTATTCAACAGATTTGTAGATGCAAAAAAAAGGAAGAGATACAATATCAACTTAAGACTGAAAAACTGGAGAAGTGTACAGTCATCCCCAAAGCAACCACTAAAACAGAAGGAACTCTGGAAAAATCAAAGTGCTCCGTATCTCAGTAGGAGTGTGGGCTTCATGAATGGGAGCATTTTTCAAAACTAATTGAATTGTACACTTGAGATCTGCACATTTCACTGTAATTTATATATAAATTATTTAATTGTACATATTTATAGGGGTACAGAATACTTTTAATATTTTTAAAAAGAGTTTTCTTTAAATGAAAAAGTGCCTATAGAGAGAGTAATCATCCCATAAATATTGTGTTCTGCTAAACCACACAACATCAGTTTAGGGAATACTGTTTTGTTAATGTGTTCCTTTCCTGCCTACCTCAGGACCTTAGCACATGCTCATCCTTCTGCCTGGAATGCTTTTACCTCGCTTCCCTTCCTGGATAACGGCTATTCAGGCCTTCAGTCTTGGCCTAAATGGCATTTCCTGTGGGAGGCTTTGCCTGACCGTCTCCCACCAATGGCCAAATTAATTCATCCTATTACAGTCCCCCAGCTCCTGGCCTTCCAGCATTTCTTGCTGTAATTAGCGAGCTCATGCCTGCCTACTGTCCGTTTCCCCCACGAGACCCCAAAGGGCACTGGCTCTGCCCAGTCACTGCCCAGCTCTCTGTGCCTGGTGCCAATGAGCTGGAGTGAAGGGCAGGAGGAAAGCCCCCCCCCCCCCCGTCCTCTCCCTCCCAACGCACCGCTTTGCTCTCTCCAGGTCGTCGTTGACCTGCTCCAGCTCCCGGATGTACTTCTGCAGCTGATCTCTAACGGCTCTGGTCTGCGCCAGGTCGCCCTCCAAGGCGGAGATCTGCCGGTAGCCCTCAGAGTGCTGCAGCTCAAACTTCTCCTAAGGACGAAACCAGAGAGGGTGAGCCACGCCAGTCTGACTTCCTGGCGCCTCCTTCCAACGCTCCTGGGACAGGAGATCCCCTGGGAAGGGCGCTGGTTGGGATCCTGGGAGTGACAGAAGACCCTGGGGACAGGTGGCAGGCATGTCGTGACCTAGTGCTCCAGCCACATGCCAAGTGCTTCCTGCTCCCTCCCACCTCCCACCCCCCCACGGCATGTGGTACCTGCCCACTCCCAAACCTGGTCCCTACAGCCCCCCAACCATTTAAGGTATCCATGGATAGAGGAAGCCTCGCCCAACATGCGTTCTGCACCATCGAGTAGCGGGGACCACCGGTGCTTGTGCATCAGGATGAGAGGAGGGCATCGGGCAAGCAGTGTGACAACGTCCTTTGACCCAGGACAGTCCCCTACAGCACAGGGGAAGTTACGGGAAACTTTTGGGCAAGGAGGGAGGGAGATCAGGAAATGGAAGGAAAATGATCACTAAGTACCAGAGGAAGGTTGGGGTGACTGGCTGGTACTTTCCAAAGTCAGGGAATCACGGGTGCCGTCTCAGGGATGGCTGTGGCCCACTTGGAGCAGTTTACATTTACTGCGTGTTGATCTCAGCGCCAGCCTGAGAAGTGGGGACTGAGGCTCAGTTATACAGCCAGCCCAAACCCACTGGCCGCAGATGACCCAGTCAAGACTGAGCCCGCCACTAGAGCTGGTGGTGTTAAGACGACCCTAGCCAGACACGGTGGCAGATGCCTGTGATCCAGCGACTTGGGAAGCCAAAGCGGAGGGTCACACATTCTCAGCCAGACTCAGCTACTCAGTGAGACCCTGTCTCTAAATAAATAGCACCGGGGTTAGAGCTCAGGGTAGAGGGTCCCGAGTTCAATCCCCAGGACCAAACACGGTGACACTCAGCAGCCCTAAGCCACTTCATTCCAGGTCACCGACGTGCCGCCCATGCTTTCTCCTACTTTTGCTCGTCTTTCAAATTCCTTTCTGCATCAACACAGCCTTCCCACACTTGCTTCTGTATTTTATTTATGTATTTCATCTTGTGGTGCCAGGGATCAGCCCAGGTCCCCCGTGTTAGGCAACGGCTCTACCCCTGAGCGGCACCCTCAGCCCCACCCCCTTCCTGGATTCCACAAACACATGAGAGAAGACACGTCCCACAAGAAAGGCCCAAGGTCCACTGGGAAAGTTGAAAACAAAGGCCAGCTTCTCCTCCACTCGGTCCAGTACACAGAGCTGTTGCTAGACACGGTCCGGATGCGCTGGGGGGTGACATCATGGTGCCCGGGCCGCAGAACAGCCGGTTATTCACAGGGTGGTGACAGGAGGGCACTCCATACCCTCCCGCGGGCCGCCAGGGTCCCTCTGCTGCTCCATCCCTGGCTGTGAGCAGAGCGAGGGCCTGGACAGGCCGAGGCGGCCCGGCCAGTTCCCAGGTGGGGATCTGACTGCCCTGTACCCTTTGCTTGGAGCCGTCTGTCTCTAAGCACGCTGGGGTCCCAGGTCATCACCGCGACTACACTGCAGGTTCCGAGAGGATGCAGGGAGCGGACTTCTCTACCCCCCAGATCCAGATGGTGTCCTCTGAACTGGGGACATGGCAAGCTGTCCTGTCTTGTTGCGCCTTCACTTGGGGCTGATCAGAAGGAGCCGTCAGCTGACGGGGCCTCAATAGCTGCTCTGTCTGATTCCTGCCAGGCGCTGCTTCAGCGCCATGAATGGGCCACTTGTCCAGAAGCCCGTCGCGCGAGCACGTCTCTTAGGTGATGGACAGATGCGTACTGGGGGCAGCGCACTCGTCCTCGGAGATATCCGTTTCCTCCCTGGGAGGCTGTGCGTCTCCCTCCTGCCAGTGGTTGTGCTGAAGAGGGCTTCTGCAGGCTCAGGCTTAAAGCAGCTAATTACTCAGTAACCAAGGGACACTCGGCCTCCAGGGAGTCCCGCGCTCTCCAAACCACAGGGCGGCCTGCAATCCTTCACTCTGTACAGCGTTTGTCCCTGAGTCCTCTCCAAGTTAAGAACCAATGCCACGGGCAGAGAGGTCAGGCTGTCACAGGAGGGAGGGAGGTGGCCCTAATGTAACACAAACAGACCACTGACACTTGGCCCTGGGCACTGGAGGCAGAGGACGGGCAGGCGGGTCTCAGCTCCCTGCTGGTGGCCAGTTCCACTGCTTCTCAGGGGAAGTCAGAGATCCAGATTTTTCTACACACCTTAAATTGGGATGTTAAATATTTTTTAAAAACCTAAAAATAGAACATTTTACTCTTGAGAGGGAAAACTGTAAACAAACATCTGAAGTCTGGTTAATGCGAAGGCAGAACTCAGGGGAAGATGTGCACAATCTGCAGCTGACTTTGAAATGCATCCGAAAATAAGCTGGCAGGGGGGGCAGACACAGAGGAGGCAGGATGGCAAGGCCACGGGAGAGACCAGGAGGCAGACACGCAGATGTCCCCTGGAGAGGTCTCCCCTTGCCGGGTTCTTGGAACCTTTCAAGGTAAATGCTGGGAAAAAGTAAAGGGTCCAGCAAACATCCAGGGCCCGGACGGACCTGTGCGTCGATGGCCAGCCTGGGCTCTCTGGTCTACTGCACCAAGTGGGGACTTCACTGTTTAGCCTCCAAGGTCTTGGGGCCTTTCCGGTCCCTTCTCTGAATCCCCAGGGCATGTGTTGGTCTTGCTTTTTCCCATGCACAGGAAGGCCAGGATTCCACCTGCCACTCACCTTGTCCTCTCTGACACAGGTCCCGGGGAACTTCTCTCACACACCCCAGCCCCTAAGCACCACATTACTGGCTGCACACAGAGACAGACACACACCGCCCCCCCTTCCAACCCCAGCTGAAGTCCCTCTCAGCTCCACATGAAGCCTTCTCCAACCCACGCAGACCTTCCTCGTAGAAGGCTCTCACAGCAGAACGATGGGACAGAGCGCCATCTCCTTAACTGCCCGACATGCCATGCAAGTAGGATTAGGTCAGAATGAACCCCACTATTCGGTAGGCCTAGAATGCACTCATAAAAAAAAAATAATAAAAAAAAAGTTTTTAAGTTATAGATGGGCACAATACTTTATTTATTTATGTGGTGCTGAGGATTGAACCCAGTGCCTCACGCGTGCAAGACAAGTGCTCTACCACTGAGCCACAACCCCAGCCCCTAATAAAAACTTTTAAAAATATGTTTTAAAATGTGTTTGGAGAGAGAGAAGTGGACAGACACGTACAGACATGACAGGGCCCTGCCCCCAAATCACTGAGAAGTGGAATCTCAGAATCGGTGGAGCAGAGCTGGGGTAGACAGGATGGAACTGCCTAGGTCTGCCTGGCGTTTATGACGCCGGCTTGGTGGTCCTGACTGGCAGCCAGGCTGAGAGCCAGTCTCTGGGGCACAGGATGCCCCCCGACGGTCATCTGCTAAATCCTATAGAACGCACAGGAGGCATGGTCTTCACCCGTCAGAGCACTGGCTCCCCGGGCTCAGCCACATCTGGAGAGAATTTTGGCTATTTCAACCCCAGAGATAAGGAGATGCCCGCTGGTACGCGCTGGAGGGAGGCCAGGGTGCCCTTAGACACCCACAATGCACCACGTGGCTCACACATCCAGAGGGCAGCTCTCCCTTCTCCATAGGGACACATCCAAGGCATTCAGCCATGCCCCAGACTTCAGACAGTCTGCGACCCTGTGTGGAGGTGTTTTATCTCACACACACACACCCCTATGATGAGGTTTAACTCATCCCCTTTAAGAAATTAATAACAGTAAAATAGAATAATTATAACAATAAAGCAGAGTAAAAGTTACTCAAAACTATTGTTTATGTCTGGAATTTTCCATATAATACATTCTGAGGTAACTAAAACCATGGAAAGTGAAACTGCAGATAGGGGGTGACCGCAGGGTCTGCACTGGGAAACGTCCCCTAGCGCTCTAATGAGGTACCCGTTCCGCAGGCCTCTGCCCACTAACGACACCCATGAGCCGCAGGTGACCAAGAAGCACTAGAAACGTGTGACTGAGGCATCGAGGGCTGGGTTCCCATTAACTACCTTTTCAACAGCCACCTGTAGCTGGGGGTTACCATCCTGGTCAGCACAACCCCGGGCCTCATGATGATCAGCAACTCTAGTGACCATCCAACATCCAGAAAGAGCTCCCTGCCATGTGCCCTGGGAAATCAGCACAGGGCTCCAGGAAAGGCCTTGGACACGGGTGTGACTTGCTTCCCATAGAGCTCCATCCAACAGGGGCACAGAATGCAGTGACCACCCCTCCCCCAGGCCTGCAGGAGAGGGGACCTGGCCTTGGCCCACACCCCCCAGCGCCCCTCCTCTAGCCCGTCCTTGCTGCAGGCCTGCCCCTGCCTGAGCACACCTCGCCCAGCCCTCACCTTGACCGTCTCCAGCTCCAAGCGCAGGCGGTTGTTCTCTGACAACAGGTCCCGGTTCCTGGACTCGATCTGTTGCAGCTGTGTCTCCAACTCAGCTTCATATTCTCGGCTTCCCTCTTGGAATTCTCGAAGTTCCTCCTGCGTATTCTCTGCCCTGCAGCAGAATCGCCCAAAGTCAAATCATAATTTACTGAGCACCTAGTATGTGCTGCACTGTGCCCGTCACTGCGGGACACGGATCACCTCTTCACTGACAGTACTTCCATTTTACACAAAAGATGTGGTTTAGACAAGATGAGTAACTTGTCTAACCATCACACAAGAAATCAAACAGAATTGGGAACTAACTCCCATGTACCCGACTCAAAGCCATTTCTTAACAAACTCACCATTCGCTCAGTCAGTCAGCATATACCAACATGTAGCAAGTATACTTGGGATTTTGTATCCTCTGCAGATTTATTTCATCCTCTGCAGATTTATTACATACATTATTTCATACATGTATCTCCACCATAGGCCTGTCCCCAGCCTATCCCAAAAGTCTGTCTGGCTTCTCAATCCTTAAAATTCAAGAGACTTGTTCCCTTCAAAACCAAACCTGAATAAACTTTAAATCAAACTAAGAAATGAGAGGGACTGGAACAAGACCTCACGTGGAGATCCTAAGAGTCCAACAAGGACAAGCACTGGACTCACACACACAGCTCCAGACGTGCCCACTGAACGTTGGCTTCCGATTTTAAAATCTGCCAACAACCTGTTTTGTTAGGCACAGGGGAAAGTTCTTTTCTAAAAACCCCATTTATAACTGAGTGCAACGGCATCCAGGAACTGGCTGTGGGTCACAGCGGCCCGAGTTTCCACCCTCGCAGGTGGCGGAGCGGTCAGGCACAGCCCTGCAGCTGATTCCAGCTCTGGGCCTCGCCGGCAGTGACCCTGGGCAGGAGGCTGCCTTCCCTGAGGCTCTCTTCATCTATAAAACAGGCGACAGCAGCTCCTTCAGGGGGCACTTCTGAGGGTAAGGTGGGCCCTTCACGGGGCAGGTGCATAACGGGCCAGCAATAAGAACTCTCCCAGGAGCAGGAGGCCAGCTGGGCTCTGCAGGACTCACCTCTGCTTGTAGGTCATGGCCAGGTCTTTCCAGTAGCTCGCTTCTTCCTCCTCGGAGCCAAAAGTCTTTCCCGAGTCTTCCATGGTAGAAACGGGGAAGGGATCACACTTCCTGGGGCATGGTGTCTAGGAGAGAAGGTTTCAAAGTGACGGCCCGTATTTGGGTCATCTTTAACAACAATGACAAATTCTTGAAGTTGATTCTGGATTAAGTGATAAAATATTGCTCCCAAACAGAAACTAAATCCAAGCAAAAAACAGCCCAGCTGTCACATTCCACAGGTTAAGATTGATTCACTCCATGAATCTTTACTGAGCACCTACCATAGGACCCAGATAGCCACACAGAATGTCCGCAAGACCCCCGCTTCCCCTCAGGGGGCCGTGTACGTGGAGATGTAAGGTACCATCCGTGGTGAGTGCAAGAACACAGGCACAGGACACCGTCACGTGACACGGACGTCTCTGTAGAGCACACACGTTGGTGTGTTTGGACACACTCAGGATCAGAGAAACCGCCACCACAGTGAAAATGAGAAGTATTTCTGCAGTGACCAGGATGCTTGGGGAGGGAGTCCCCAACTCAACCTGAGTCAGGAGGGGGACCTCCCAGGACAGGTGATGCCTGAGCAGCAGGTGAAAGAATATGACAGGCAAAGGTGGAGGAGGAAGAGGACACGAAACATCAGGAGAGAAAGTCGGTTGCGGGGCACTGAGGTAGTCAGGGAGGCTGAGGTTGGAGGCCAGAAGGATTAAAACAGAGGAGCTAAACCAGTGGGTTTTTTTTTTTTTTTAATATTTATTTTTCAGTTTTCGGTGGACACAACATCTTTAATTTATTTTTATGTGGTGCTGAAGATCGAACCCAGTGCCCCGCGCACGCCAGGAGAGCACGTTATCGCTTGAGCCACATCCCCAGCCCCCAGTGGGCTTTTTTGACCTGTTAAGAAACCCAGGGGCAGTGTTCTCCTCTACCATGCCCCATGCTACGATGCTCTGCCTCACCTTGGGCCCAGGCAATGGAGTCGGTCAACCACAGACTGAACCTCTGAAACTGTGAGCCCTCAAATAAACTTTTCCTCCTCTTTTAAAAAAGGCTGCGGCGGCAGCGGCGGCGGCAGCAGCAGCAGCAGCCGCCAGGCAGGGTGGTGCACATCTGTGATCCCAGAGACTTGGGAGGCTGGGACAGGAGGATCACAAGTTTACGACCAGCCTCAGCAACTTAGTAAGAGCTTGTCTCAAAATAAGAAATAAAGGGCTGTGGATGTAGCACAGTGGTTGGCAGAGCACT
Source organism: Marmota marmota marmota (assembly GCF_001458135.2). NCBI lineage: Eukaryota > Metazoa > Chordata > Mammalia > Rodentia > Sciuridae > Marmota > Marmota marmota. The sequence continues at coordinate 11,233,607 of NW_026000185.1, read as the reverse complement.
CCTGGATTCAATCTCTAGTGCCACCAGGAAAGAAAAAAGAAAGAAATATATCAGGAACCAGGAACAGTGGTGCACGCTATAATCCCAGCAATTCAGGAGGCTGAGGCAGGAGGATTGCTTGAGCCCAGTTTGAAGCCACCAGGACAGCATGGTGAGATATCTCATCTCAAAAAAAATAAGCAACTTTGAAAAAAAAAAAAAAAACAGGATTCCAGGACTTACTACATTTGAGAGCAGGGAGAGGGGGAAAGGAGATGGAGGTATCTCCTGGGTCTAGCTCTGGCCACAGGTACCTCAACTATCCCCATCACCAAAGATGGAAAGTACCAGGAGGAGAACACTGGGTGGGTGGGTTGGGGGAGACAAACCCGTCTGGGGAATTTTGGGTTTGACTCGTCCAGGACACAGATGCAACAGCGGACCCGAAACTCAGGGCTGAACTCTAAGCCAACGGTAGAGTCTCCCGAGGACCACGTGTGGCACTTGGGGATGCCAATGCTGGAAAGGCAGGCAGAGAAAGGAAAGAGGAGACAAGGAGGAAGAGCTGTCCCAGGAGAGGACAGTGACAAGGGGACATTCCATAGCAACCAGGACACAACAGAGAAGCAGATAAGAGCTGGAAAATATCCAGGACACTGAGGGACATGCCGGTCACAGGGGCCTGAGCCCGAGTTTCCAGGTTGTGCAAAAGAGAAGGAAGCTGAGCACAGGAGAGAGAGCCTGGCAGGTGACAGCAGATGGGACATGGAGACAGGGGTCCAAGGAGCTGGAGGAGGGAGCTGGCTCCGAGGGCTCGGGCTGCTCCAATTTCCACCAACCTGGGCTAATAATGGCTTGTCAGCTCCCTGTGGCTAGACCTCCTCTTTCTCTGATGTCACAGCCTATCTTCCGAGTTGGAGGCCTTGAGCTTGCCAAAAGTTAGGAGTCCACATATGATGTCATCAAGGTCCCTCCCTCCCTCAGGCTCCTAGGGGTCCACCCCGCTGCAGACATAACCCACAAGCTGAATCTTTGAAACACACAAACCATTAGGCTGTTCTCTCCCTCCTAATTTTTAACCCTTCCATAATTCAGAGAAAACATACCACTTCCTCCCCATTCCATCCCGACGGGGAAGTGTCTGAGAGCTCCATCCAGGTTGAGAAGACGGGTATGGCCAGAGTGGCTGATGGATAGATTTTTTTCCCAACCACTCATCCTTCCCGCCATCTTGCTGTGACCGTGCCCCAGTATTACCCTGGGGAACGCACTCCACTCTTACTGCATGTGGTTCATGGATTTGAGATCATTCTCTGGCTCTGGGAGACAACCTAGTCCTCTGGCATCAGTGACTGGCACGGGGATGGCCGGACCCAGGTGAGCACTGTCACTACTGTGACATTGACTGGTACATGAGCTGGGCCCAACCCAGGATGAGCCAATGACAGAGGGACCGGACCCAGTGGTTGAACTAACGGCTGGCGCGGTGGCTGGACGCAGCCAAGGAAAGGCTGCGCCACCGGAGCCACGGAGTGCCCGCCTTCCGCACAGCTCCCCAGAGGACACTTCCTACCGGGGTTGGTCAGTGGTAAGTGGCAAGCTCAGGACGGCCAGTGCACATCTGGCCATCACCACGGAGAGCTGGACTGATGAGAGGCGGGGTCTCTCGGTACTGCTGCCACCCCTGCNTAAGAACCAATGCCACGGGCAGAGAGGTCAGGCTGTCACAGGAGGGAGGGAGGTGGCCCTAATGTAACACAAACAGACCACTGACACTTGGCCCTGGGCACTGGAGGCAGAGGACGGGCAGGCGGGTCTCAGCTCCCTGCTGGTGGCCAGTTCCACTGCTTCTCAGGGGAAGTCAGAGATCCAGATTTTTCTACACACCTTAAATTGGGATGTTAAATATTTTTTAAAAACCTAAAAATAGAACATTTTACTCTTGAGAGGGAAAACTGTAAACAAACATCTGAAGTCTGGTTAATGCGAAGGCAGAACTCAGGGGAAGATGTGCACAATCTGCAGCTGACTTTGAAATGCATCCGAAAATAAGCTGGCAGGGGGGGCAGACACAGAGGAGGCAGGATGGCAAGGCCACGGGAGAGACCAGGAGGCAGACACGCAGATGTCCCCTGGAGAGGTCTCCCCTTGCCGGGTTCTTGGAACCTTTCAAGGTAAATGCTGGGAAAAAGTAAAGGGTCCAGCAAACATCCAGGGCCCGGACGGACCTGTGCGTCGATGGCCAGCCTGGGCTCTCTGGTCTACTGCACCAAGTGGGGACTTCACTGTTTAGCCTCCAAGGTCTTGGGGCCTTTCCGGTCCCTTCTCTGAATCCCCAGGGCATGTGTTGGTCTTGCTTTTTCCCATGCACAGGAAGGCCAGGATTCCACCTGCCACTCACCTTGTCCTCTCTGACACAGGTCCCGGGGAACTTCTCTCACACACCCCAGCCCCTAAGCACCACATACAAAGATGTTGTGTCTGCCGAAAACTAAAAAATAAATATTAAAATTTTCTCTCTCTCTCTCTCTTAAAAAAATATATATGTAATATATATATAAAATATAATATATAATAATATATATTATATATTTATTTATTTATTTATTTTAATGCTAGGGATATAACTCTAGGGTAAAGCACCCCCGAGTTCAATCTCCAGTACCAAAAAAAGAGTAATTGACATGATAAGGAGAAGGGGTAAATCCAGACTGAACACTCTGTGCTCCAGCTTAAGTTCAAAGGAGCCCAGTTCTCATCTAACATGTAGTTACCAAACCAGTTCCATAACCTCAAGAGCACAGAGCTCATGCATCTATAGATGAGCGCCATGTGCCCATTAACACACTGGTGACCCCATGGAGGCCAGCGTCAGCTATGTGGCATAGAAGACAGCACACAATTGGGTGAGGTAGTACCTAACACAGACTAACTATTCTGACTGTTCAGAAAAAAATCACACACAAGATCCCAGGTGACCAGTCCCCTGCTTACTTCTCTAAACATCTCCTACCTCTTATTGGTTTTTGTCCCAAGCACACTGTCTTCACTCTTGCTTGAACACACCAAGTTTGCTCCCACCACAGGGCCTTTGCACTTGCTCTTCCCTTGGCCTGGAATGTTTTTGCCCCAAGTCTCTGTCCAGCAGGCTTCCTTCTTGCCATTCAGCTCTCCAGTGAAATGTTGTCCACAAAGAGACCATATTTAAATACTCTATCAACACTCCCCTCCAACTTTCACTAAGCTACTAACCTCTGCTGCATCTTATTTCATCACTTTTGAGTTTTGTTTATCTTCTCCATGGGAATGCCAGTTCTTGTATAGCAAGCTTTTTCATCCCCAGTGCCTACAACAGTGTCTGGCATTCAATGAATGGGAACCAGGGAGAGATGGAGACTGATAACTGGGAAGGGCTGTGAGCAGAAGGAAAGGCAGCAAGCCGGGCCTGAGGGAGGAGAGAGGCGCTGAAGCTTGCTCACACCTGGAAACCCCAAGACACGATCAGAGAACCAAACCCAACTCTCCCCAGGTGCAGCTGGGAACGGTAATGAGAAGTGGCTGGAGAAGATGCGGAGTGGGAAACCCGCCCACCCAGGGTCACGTGATGAGCAGTAGCCCACGCAGTTACTGGAGTTCAGAGGCTCCTCCTGCATGCTTACAAGGGAGTTTTAGAAAAGGGCTTCTTAAGACCTTTATCTTGGCCAATGAGGCTTAAAACTGAATCCTCTGAAAAGGATGCGAGACGTGTTTGGAAGTGATGTGATGGTGAGTGGGTGGGTCTAACTATAAGAAGGCCAGAGAGAAGGGCCCAGCCTTGACCTTCAGGGACTGAAGAGAAACCACACAGACCCTGGACTACGTCAGAGCCTGCACAATCCTGTATGTCAACTAAAGGACAAGGGGCACAGGAATGGATTTCAACCCAAACCCCACGCCACGCATTCTAAAAGCAATAGTTAGGGAAGAGGAAAGAAATTCTGAAGAAGGGGGAAGAAGTCTAGTGTAAAGAAGCAACCGTGTGTGTGTGTGTGTGTGTGTATCTATATACACACACACACCAGGGATTGAGCCCAGGGGTGCTTAAACACTGAGCCACATCCCCAGCCCTTTTTGAGACAGGGTCTCAGTAAGTTGCTTAGGACCTTGCTAAATTGCTGGGGCTGGCCTTGAACTTGTGATGCTCCTGCTTAAAAATATATTTCCTTTTACTATTTGGAATCTGGCTTGGAAAGTCCTATGGCTCTGCTCTCTGCCACAGAAAGCAGGCTTGGTGACTCACAAAGGCTCTCTCCTTCCAGGATTATCTACTGACTTTTTACCTTGGCCTTCTACTTGCTGTTGGCTGGGCATTTAACAAACTCCTTTCAAAGGACACTAGCCGCCTCATGCTGTTCTGCCCTAAGAGGTAGGCAGTAGCTGAAACGGATGGTAGAGCAGGAACATGGCACGCACTGGCCATCTTTCAAGGGGCAAGTTAGTGGTAGAAGCAACCAGAACCAAGTCCAAGGCCTTGCAGGAGTTGCAGACAGACTGACTGGAGGTCAGATTCCCTCATTTCATTTGGCCTATGGTCCTTTTAAAGACACTATAGAAGGCAGGTGTTGGTTCATACTGGTCACAGCATACACAGCTCTGTACCTTCTATCTTTTTTTTTCGGGGGGGGGGGTACCGGAGATTGAACTCAAGGGCACTTGATCACTGAGCCACATCCCCAGCCCTGTTTTGTGATTTATTTAGGGACAGGGTCTGAGTTATATAGCATCTCACTTTTGCTGAAGCTGTCCTTGAACTTGTGATCCTGTCTCAGCCCGAAAGCCGCTGGGATTACAGGCATGCGCCATTGCACCCAGCTTGTAACTTCTATCTTAAAAGTGGATTCTACACTTAATTCACCTGTGTGCAGATCTTCCTGTCAACACGTCCAGAAGCTCTGTGGACCAATCTGATGCGGACCTCAAATATACATGCAGCATGCAAAAAACAAACTAGGATCCAGTGGTACAGAAACTGTTTGGCATCACTTAGAACTCTACCTCCTATAAAAATTCTATAAAAATTCATTTCAGCATTTTTTGCTTGATTAAATGGAACAGGAATGTCTCAAAACACACTGGAGACACACATCTCTGATTTCAAAACTCTGGAAAAAATTAAGTGGTCCCTCTTGGCTTCCCTCTGAGCAAAGAAAGTCAGCACAGCTGATCAGGATCAATACACAGGTAGAAACCATCAGGAATTAACTGGCTGCCCTTCTCCACCCAAACCCCACCTCCTTCCCGATCAAAACAAATGCAAGAGCTGAGGGGAAAGGGAGGGAAGAGAGAGAAGCTGGCAAGTGTTGACACATGCACCAAGAGCCTTGTTACCACGCAGGCTTTGCACTTTGCAGAAGTGACATCACTGGGGCAAAAATCAGTGAAGAGTCAGCAAGCCTGGTGTCTCTTTGTGCCTTCAAGGTCTATAATGATCTACCTACAAAAGTACTGAAGCATGCAAGGACAGGTGCTCAGGGATACACCCTGTCATTCACTAACATGGAAAACTGGAGAAACCTAAGTGTCAGCAGAAGACTGATGGAAAACTGCAGTTGTTGAGAATTACATGTACACATACGGAAGAAAGCTCATGGTGTGTTGAAAGAGGGTCGTTCTTGTTTATCTTCCTCTCTCTGCAACACGGTTAGAAAAGGGTCTGGAAGGAAGTGCCAGGGTAGGGGTAGAGCAGGCACCAAGATAACTACTTGTACCTGGCACACTTCTTTACACTAGACTTTTACAGTAAGCATGTCATTTTTGAAATTTTAAAAAGCTTATGCTAGGGGGAAAAATAGCTATTGTTCCAAGATAATTTTACTCTTTTGAACCAAGATACCAGGGAATTTTTCCTACTGTCTTCCCCTCCTCTATTCCTTTTAATCACTTCTTGAATGCCTGCCTACTATGTGCTCTGCTGGGAGAGGCCCGCAAAGCAATACTAGCTGCAGGGACAAACTTTCTGGGCACTGGCAGGATTAAGTTAGGAAACTGTCTTGCAAGAGATGGGAGTGTAATCTTTCTGGGTTCACAAGTTCTAAGGCAAAGAATACATTTCGGAAACAAAAATAACGTCCTAACAGAGTAAGCCAAGTTAGGATACTATTATCCAAAATGGGATAAAATACACAGTTCAGAGAGACCGTAAGACTTCAAGGGCACAGATCATCAGCATATAATACAACACAAAAGAGCTGAGAGGAAAGATTAAGTTTCAAAACTGGTGAAATACCAGCGAGGTAGGGGGAGGGGCAAGGGTGGTCAGATAACAAGAGGCTCTGGGAGTAGCGGGGTATTCAATTACGCTTCAAAGCACCCTACTCAAGTCCTAAAACGCCATCCTAGCCCAGAATACATTGAAACAAAACCAGCCTAGAAAATGACAAACCTGGGCACAGCACACGCTGCCAGGGCCCTTTCTTTAGAAAGGAAGTTAAAAGGGGCCTCGGGCTAAAAGTAGAAAGAAAGAGGCACAACCTGGTAC
>NW_026000185.1:11085902-11226925 GCF_001458135.2 Marmota marmota marmota | reverse complement strand
GGCCCGTTGACGGGAACAGGTTTCCACTGGGGCCCGGGCGCGGCGGGGGCCACGCGGCGGCTGCCCTGCGCGGGAGGGGCCGGCTGCTGGGCGGCGACTGGCCAGCCGTGGAGAAGGGGCCGGCTGCCCTCCCCAGCACCCGGGACGGGCTTGTCCTCGCGGGCCACGCACTTCAGGAAAAGACGCCGGCCTCTTGCACACCGACTGCCTTCCCCTTCTTCCCCTTCCCCCCAATCTGAAAGAAGGGCAAAGACCCAGGCCCGCCGAGGCCACCAGTGTTCCGTGTCCTTTCCAGTCCTTTACACCCGGAATAGAATCGTCAACTTCATTGTTTGCCTCAGAGGCAGCCCAAGAGCTTGACTTTGAATCCTAGCTCTGCCCCTTGCTAGCGGTGTGCTCTTGTGAAAGTTATTTAACTACGCTCTCAATTTCTTCTGTAGAAGGAGGTTAGGTCAGTCAGCTTTGCACATAGTATGTACAATATACGTATTTGTTAAATGACTGGGGTTTTTGTAGAATTATTATGTATCTCAGGCACACTAACTTCTTGACAAGCTTTTTTTTTTCTTTCGTTTAACTCTCGAGACAGGTTAATTGTTCACTAACAAATATTAATCAAGCAATTTTATGTAGTAGGCACTCTTAGAGCACCATGAACAAATCAGGCAAAGGTACCTGTCCTCCAAGTGCTCATATTTTGAAAAGAAAAAGGCACTAAACCAATAAGCGAATAAAATAATTTCGGGTGTCATGATAAGTTATGAATAAAACAAAGTTGTGATAGAAAAGGGATGAGCGGGGTCATTTCAGATAAAATGGTCAGGAGAAGCCACTTTAAGGATGTGATGATGGAGCTGAGTCTTCCCCGCCCCCCATGATGAGAACCACAGGAAAACACTTTTATTGTACTTATTTTAAAAGATGAGAAGACAAAGGTGCGGGAAGTTAAAGGAGTTGCCCAAGGTACTACAATTAGTAACTAACAAATCAGCATTCAAAACTGGCTCTCTTTGATTCTGTTTGATTTTTCACCATAAACTAGAGGCAAAGAATCCCTCCTGCCTCCCTGCTACAATTAGAATGACCTTTCTCTAATAATTCTTTGACTCCTTGCTAGTTCCTTAAAGAATTTCAGACACACAAAAGGAAACCCCAACACCTACATCAACAGGGTAAAGGAAAGTACCAAAGTGTTTTTCCAGAAATTTCCAATCTGGTCCCAAACACTAACAAATCATTTGCATATGGCTTGATGCTCAGTCTGAGGCCTTTACCTTCTAAATTTTACTTGACCTTTAGAACTCTAAGGTTTCTGGGCAGGAAGTAATCACCCAGTTCCTAGACAAGTTGAAGCACAAACTGGTGAGGTATTGGTCTTGCCTAAATGGAAATGATCAAATTATTTGCACTAGTTGGTTCTCATTTTCCCAATGTTTCCATAAAGAACAGGGAAAGATACTGAAATGATTATTGTTAAAAGTTTTATTCAGGGGGCTGGGGAAGTGGCTCAAGCGATGGCGTGCTTGCCTGGCGTGCATGCGACCCGGGTTCGATCCTCAGCACCACATACAAACAAGGATGTTGTGTCCGCCGAAAACTAGAAAATAAATATTGAAGGATTCTCTCTCCCTCTCTCTCACACTCTCCCTTAAAAAAAAAAAAAAAAAAAAAAAGTTTTATTCAGGACAAAAAATTGGGGACAAGGATTTGTCATTAGGCAAAATCTTAAAATGTTTCCCTCTTAATCTAATTAAAAATAATAATAATACTGTTCAAATCAGTATACCTGGTTCATTTCAGCTCCTTCACTGCCAAACGTGGGGGCAGGTTTGCTTGAGTTTTTTTTCTTTGCAGCTTTGAGATATGACTCTGTAACAGAGAGCTCAGTTTCTCTCCTTAGAGTCTTCTGTAACAGTGGCCCCTTCGCCTTGTGAATATAGCCTTCAATGCTCTAAGGTTTACTTTTTTAAAAAAATATTTCTTTCTCTCTTCTCCCCTCTCCCCAACAAGACTAGGGAGACAGTGTTATCTTTTCTTCCCCTTGAACAAGCCCACTACAGGAAGGAGAAGCCTGCTGAAGATCTGGGAAATGAACATCTCCCAAATTAACAAATGAATTCTAACAAGCTAACTGGGTGACCTAGGACCCCCCTACTAGAATGTAACTCTTGAAAAGTTCCTTTAAAACCCCCCTGTCCCTCTTGATCAGGAGTGTCACAGCCTTTGGGACAGGATTCCCTTGTGTTTCTCCTTTGCTAGTAAAGCAATAAACCTTCTTTTACCTTTTTTCTCAAAATTGTGTCCTCATTATTAAATTGGTATTGGTTGGCATTGGGGACAGGGACCAAGCTTTTGGTTACACTTCCACCATAATTTACCAATTCAAAACACTCAACCTAACATAGGCAGGAAAGCAGTTACTGAGGAGAAACCCCTGTAACAGCAGCTTGGATAACTGAGAAGCCAAATCAAATGCAAAGTAGCCATTCAAATAACACAAAAATAAGTCTTCATCCTTGTTTCACAAATGTGGAAGTTATTATTTGGATAAGGAAAAACTTAGACTTACTAAATAGAACTAAATTAATAGAGGCTATCTGTACTTAACATATAAAGAGAAATTACTGTTTCCTTGTTTATGTTTGTTAACAAAATCTTGTTCGGAAATACTCAACTAAAGTTTAAAAGGAGGGGTGAAACCATCTAAAAGAGTAGCATATTTGTTTGATACTTTGGAAAAAAAAAATCATAGAAACACGGTGGGTTTTCATGTGTTTCAATTCCCACTCGGAAAATACTACCCAAACACAGACACAATGAAGATCTACTCAGCAATAATAAATACCTAAGCAGGAAGATGATGTTTACTTGCTGTGTGCCTTCTGGAAAATTAAATACAGGCACAAAGGGTTCTTCAGGGACATGTTGGATCTTGCCCTTCACAATACATGTCTACAGCGACGTATTAATCACCACTAAATACGAATTGCCCAATAAAACCACCTCATCCTGAAGACTTCAGTTAAAAAGAAAGAAAGAAAAAGAAAAAAAAAGTTCTCATTTAGTAATTTCTACTTACTGATTCTTTTGTAAAGTTAATTTGTTTCTGGGCAAACTTAAAAGTAGAATGTTTTGAGTAATATTCTGCTAGCACATTCTCAACTGTGCCTAGGTTCAGATAATACGTGCTTTGTTTTTCTCCTAATTTGCAACAGGAAATAGCGAGCAGCTGGCAGTTTTAGAAATCACCACGTTGGCCTGATGAGTCTTTAAAAAAAAAAAAAATCACATCAAGTGAAAAATCGTGAGGTGCCACTGAAAAAACACACCCACAGCATGTTTATCCAGCTAAAACAAAAAAGTGCTGTTAGTTTCACAAAGCTTTTGTAACTGTAGGGTCTCCTTTTTTGTCCACTGTCAATGGAAACGTTGTATTCATTTGTAACGAGCTCTGGATCAGGGCTTTTAAAAACACGATTTTTTAACTGAGGTCGCCACGGCCCTCTTTAATTGTTGGTGACAGTATCCAGCGTTAAGTCTTTGCACGCGCTTTATCTGTGCCAGCTGGGTCGAAACTGCTAGAAAGCAACCGAGGACTTCGCAGGGAGCCCGGGCGGCAGGTTTTCTCCTCCTCTCGCCACTAGGCTGCACTAGTCGTAATTAAGGACGCTGTGAAACATGCGCCATTTAATTTTTAAAAATAAGTAGGACTGTCACGTGGCCAGGCGGGCGGGGGACGGAAAGCCGAAGGGACCGAGTCTTTCAATGAAATCCCGTGCACATCGCTTGGCCCCCAAAACAGCTTAATTCTATTAAATCCCGTTCGGCAGGTTTTTCCTCGGTTCTGCCCCACAAGCTCCCCCAATTCTCCGCTTTGAGGTCCCAACCGCCTCCACAACCTCAGGGTAGGGGAGAGGCCTTCTTAAACTGGGGGTTTCTGCGGAGAAATCCCGGGCAGCCCCCCGGGAAGGTCCCTATTTAGGGGTTTATCGGGAGGGGACTGAGCCTGACGAGGCTGCAGGGCCGCGAGGCCCCGCCCCCCCCGGGGGTTCCCAGCGTGCCCCGCGCGGCGAGGACGCGGCGGCGGGGGCGGGGCGAGCGGCAGAGAAGGGCGTCGGTTTTGCGACAGGGGCGGTGCGGTGCGGAAGCGGAAGTGGAGGGTGCGCTTGGCGGCGGCGGCGGGAGCTGCGGAGTCGGGATCAAACAAGGGCCTGGGGGGCGGGGGGAAGGCGGCGGGGCCGGAATGTGAGCGGAGGTGGAGCCGGCGGCCGAGGTGAGTTTGCTGTCGGCGCTGGGACTGGACCCTGACAGGCCCACTGCTCTGGGGCCGCCGGAGCTGGACGAGAGGCAATGCCCCTCTCCTTCCCCCACCTATTGCTGGTGGGGTGAGAGGAGAGGTGGCTAGTCCGAAGGGAAGGAGTGGGACCCGCGGCACGGGCTGCTTCCAATCAGTCGGCTGGTCTCCCCTTCAAGTTCCTTCACTACTGTCACTGTTATGCAGACGTTCCCCTTTGGGGTATTTGGCTCCCCGCCCGCACCTGTCTCCCTGCTCCCTATTGGGCCCTCCAGGTGAGAGGAGCAACCTTCCCAGAGGGGTATGCAAAGTTGGAAAGTGAAAAGAAAACGTTAGGAATGGGTGTTTTGCAATCCTCCCGAGCATTTTGCATTCAGCTGGGTCTTTCAACAACCGGTAGGGTGGTCGCCTTGGGGTTTAAACCACTCCCCCTATAATTGTATGCGACCTCCTGATACCCTTTTTAGAGTTTCCCAAGCACCTTTTCTGATTTTACCAAGAGATTTTCAGCTATGTTTTTATTTTTTGCACTTCCCAGCATCTCTGAGCGATAGTCTTCTGCTTTGCATGCAAAAAAATTGAAAATTAAACGTTCTTATTTGACGTTTATTGAGCTCATCATTTGTTCAACAGTTATTTCTTGCTATATGCCAGGCACTGTGCTAGATGCCGGAGATAATAATGAATAAGAAAACATCCCTGGAATGTTGTCCTAGAGTTTACATTCTAATGGGACTAAAAGAGAATAAAATAGCAGGTAAAAAATAAGAATAAAGTAGCAAGGAGAGATGTGAAAAAGAAAAAAAATGGTGATGGAGTGGTGTGGGAGCCCAGGACAAGATAGGGTGATGAGGGAAGGCCATTTGCTAAGTGTTCCAAATGGATTAGCAACTCCTGTAATCAAACAATCCTCTGAGCAGGTTACTTTTTTTTTCCTTTGTTTTCCCCTCCCCCCCTCTTTCTTTTGTATGAAAGGTAAGAGAAGGGACTGTGAAGGTAAGAGAAGTTGTGAGTTGCTCAAAGCTGGACAGCTAGGAAGAGGTGGAATTGGGGACAAATATATAGCGTGACATCACATCCTGTACTCTCAGGCCACTATCTGAATTGTTCAAAGGCCATGAGAGAGAGAGACTGAAGGGAGATTCCAACTTAAACAGCCCTTCTTTGGCTACCTAAGTTGCTTAGTAGCATTCCTAGAAATATTGGAAAAATTTCAGGGTGCAGGCCATCAGCAAGTTTTTACTTTTATTTGCTTGTATTAAGCAGTATTAGAGGCAGCTTGGTGTGGTGGTAAGAGTTGGGCAAATCTAATTTTGCCCCTTTCTGCAGTAATTGTGTGATTTCTGACTAGCTACAGAATCTTAAATTTCAATTTCTCCCTTTATGAAATAAGACCAATCATTCCCTTTCTGCCTCACAGAATTACTGAGGGGGGAAAAAGTTTATATAAGTGGATCCATTCCTTATTTTTCATCATTATATTTCTTGTGCTTTAGTAAAATATAAGCAAATATTTGCTGAATGAGAAAATAAGGTTAAGTGAAAATGCTTTATAAATTCTAGTTCAATTTGGGGTTTTTGCTTTGAAGAGTTTTGAGAGAGCATATTAAAATTGTTTATACCAGGAACATCACAAATTGTTAGGGCACATAAGACCTGTATGTAGTGGTAAAAACCAAGTATCATTATTTGATATTAGTATTGGCATTTCCATCTCTCGCTCGCTCTCTCTGATTAACCACTTCCAACTCTAGTGGGTAAATTTTGTGATTTCTTAATTCCTTCGTTCAACAGATATTTACTTTGTATCTACTGTGTAACAGGCCTGTTTGTGCTTAGTACAAGATACAATGATGAAAATGGGTATTGAGTGATTTGCTATTTTATATGCAATGCTTTGGGGGTAGACCAGGGAAAAATTAGCCACATTTTACAGAGGAGGAAACAATGTGTGTGTGTGTGTGTGTGTGTGTGTCTTGCATGTGCCCTGGGGATTAGACTCAAGGCCTTGTTAAGCATGTACTCTAACACCACACCCAAGCCCAGAAAGAGAAACTTAATGAAAATTTGAAGCTTTGCTAAATAGGCCAAATAATTAATATTTTAGGCTTTGTGGCCCGTCCCTGTCACAACTCAACTCCGCAATTGTGCAAGCAACAGACAGCATTTAAATGAATGAGTATGGCTGTGTCTCAATAAGTTAACTTAATGGCCACTGAAATTTGAATCTCATTTAATTTTTTTTTTTTTCAGGAATTAAAAAATGTAAAATACATTCTCAGTTCACAGGCCATTTAAATTACAGGCAGTGTGCTGGCTTGGGCACACAGGCCAGACTTCTGCTTTATGTGGTCAGTTCTCATGTACCTTAGACACAGTATTTATATAATTTCTCAGCTCCTCCTACCATGTAGATGTTAATATCTCTTGGAAAGAACATCTTATTAGAGATAGAACTAAGAAGTTGTTTACTGTATGCTTAAATAGAATTTCTGATAATGAAATTAATCCCCTGAAAATGGCCAGTATAGGTAAGAAAGGTGGTTGTTGGGACATTGTGGTAAGGACTTAGAAATGAAATTTAGTCTTCCTCACCATTGGCCAGCTTCCTCCATGAATGGTGGGTATGGATTGATTTGATCTGTCTTTATTGTACTGTTTAAGACTTGTAAAAGTGTTGTTACAGTGGAGCAAATACAGCACACCTGTGACTTGTGGTTGCTTTAATTGTTAGATTTTTTTTTTTTTTTTTGTGGTGTGTCATATTGGACTTTCATCATAAGTAAACTGAGAAATTGGTTGGATTTATTCTGTGCAGAATAGAATTCAAAGTTCACAGTGCTCATATCAGAGACATAGTGGTAGAGTCTGATATCGTGTTATTTCTTTTAATACAGTTAGATTCTCTATTCCATCATCTTCTTTACTCTTCTAGGCAGAATCTTGTGAGGGGAGAGAGAAAAAGAGAGAGTTAAAAATAACTTTTAAAAAGTCCGCTTAGGGCAGAGGAAGTTGACTCTAGCCAGGTGAAGAGAAGTCTCATTCAGGAACATGAGAATGTCTAAGATTAGGCTATTTTTTCAAGCATGTCAGTGTTTAAAGAAAAAATAGGACTCAATCAAAACTCATTCCTATTTGAAGAGCTATCAAACACAAGGAATAGCAGTTTATAGATTTTATAAAAATCAGATTGATGCTTTTAGATTTTAAGCATAAGCAGTCAATCAAGTTTAACACATTTTAGTAGCTTGTAAGATGCTATGATATGCATTCTTTTGTTCTTTCAGATTTGAATCATTGACAGCCATTGCGTGGTACATGTTGCAGTCATATTTAATATAAAATTTGTTCTTATATGAAGAAATAACAAGGAAATGTCACTTGCTCTTAACAGGGTGGAAGAATGAAAGAAAAGAAAGATGAAAGAATGTTGAACCACTTTGCATGGCTGTATGATGGAAGGAAACGGAACTGAGAACCCCTGCAGTAGAACACTTGGATGGCTTCAACAAGATAATGATGCTAAGCCATGGCTTTGGAAATTCTCTAATTGCTTTTCTCGTCCTGAGCAGACGTTGCCACTTAGTCCCCAAACGGTAACTATGTGCAAGGACTTAGCAAACTCCTTGTGTGACTAGATGAGAGGTCCATTTGGTCTGGCATCAGTCTCTTTCCCTGGAGTCTGTGCCAGGTGTTCCTGTATTGCCCATTATAGAACGTTGTTATTCCTGATGCAATGAGGGTGTAGTTTTTTTTTTTTTCATTCCTGTATTCCACTCTGAGTGATAGTAGAAACTTTAAACGTTAAAGTTAAAATTTCAGGAAGATTTGTTTCTTAATATAGTCTTAAATTCCAAAGACTGTGTAGTAAAATCAGAGGAAAGTGCAAAATAAATTGTATTATACTGGAGCCTTCTGAGGTTTTGAGTCTCATGACTTAGGAAACATTGACAAGACCGTATTGGCATTCTTTTTTATTCAGGATTTCTCCTGAATGTGTCTTATGAATTTTCTGTGGTGGTGGTAGTGCTCAGCATCAAACCCAGGGACTCACATGTGTGGAGCACATAGCTTACTCTGAGCTGCGTCCCCAGCCCTGTGCTTGCTTTATTTTTTCATAGTGATTTTGACATTTTCTGATTTCATGCACTCCTGTTACCACTTATTTTCCTTTTTTCTATTGTACTTGGGATTCAAATGAGACTTTAAAAAAATCAATTTGGTTTTCTGTCTTCTCTAGGTTTTCACTATATGTTTTTGTTGTTGTTAATGATGCTTTTTACTATATAGTTGTCTTTGTTGCAAGGCATCAAGTAATTTGGGTCATTTCCAGAGTGCATCGGTTTAGGGACAGTTGACAAGGAGTGTTGGCATCTCAACAGGGATTCCTGGGTTATGATCTGGATCTGGTCCTTGTAGAGTCACCCAGTTCAGAATTGCATTCTCAGCATTACCTCAAACCCTGGGTTTTGTTGGTCCCAGGGATGCTTCACCACTGAGCCACATCTCGGCTCCTTTTTATATTTTATTTAGAGACAGAGTCTTGCTAAATTGCTTAGGGCCTCACTAAGTTGCTGAAGCTGGCTTTGAACTTGTGACCCTCCTACCTCAGCCTCCTGAGCCACTGAGATTATGGACATGCGCCAACTGTGCCTGGTTCAAAAGTTGTTTTTGATAGTGGCATGCAGAATGGAGTAGGTTTTAGGCAACCAGTTCATCATAATATTGCACATAAGAGCCTGATATATAAAAATTGAAATGCCAGTGTATTCATAATTTCTAGTCTGAACTATAATTATCAAGACACACTGCTTGTTGCCTGGTCAGCCCATTGCTGTTATCCCCCTTTAAGGAAAAGTCTAACTGAAAATTCAGATTCCTTCCGAATGAGTGTAGAATGATAGTCAAAAGGGCCTTTCCATGCTCTGATGGATCAGCATGTTTCAGTCACTACGTGAGGGCCTCCTCTTTGGGTTAGGGGTTCTGCATTCACTCCATAAAGTTGATTAATTAGTTAGATCCCCTTTCAGGGACCCAGTATTGTGCTAAGTACTTTATATGCTCAATCCCATTTCATCCTTCAGTAACTGTGGAAGGTGCTTTTTATGATTCCCAGTTTATAGATGGGGAAACCAAAGTTTAGAGAGGTTAAGTAACTAACCCAAAGTCATGCAGCTTTGGAACATCAGATTCAGCTCCAGGTCTCTTGACAGGAATGCCCTGCTTGTAACTTTTGTTATATACTGTCCTCCCCTGTATTGAAGTTAGATGACAGAACTGTCTCTTTTTCCCAGATGGTTTTCTAAGTACTAATTCTTTTGCCGGTTTGATATAATGGTTGTCATTCTGGCTTTAGGTCATGACACCCTATCATTTCTTAAGTGTCCTTGACAACAGAGCTGGACCCTTGGGAATCTTACTCCTCTTCTTTAGGGGACCCTACTAAAACCCCTGACGCACTAAATGCAGGAACTATTTGGTGAACCACTTTGCTTGCAAGCTATCTTTATTGAATACAGTTTGTGACATTATTGTTTTCATGCCACCTGTCATCTTTCGAAAGTCCTGTGAGGCAGAGGAGGTTATAAAAGGGAAGTCACTGAGGCACAGATGATTAACTTGCTTTGCCGACCACCCCCTCTTTGTTTTGGTACTGGGGATTGAACAACCCGGGAGTGCTTAACCACTGAGCTATACCCCCAGCCCTTTTTGATTTTTTTGAGACAGGGTTTTGCTAAGATCTTAGGACCTCACTAAGTTGCTGAGGCTGGCTTTGAACTTGTGATCCTTCCTCTTGCCTCAGCCTCCTGAGTCAGTGGGATTACAGGCTCATGCTGCCACACCAGCAACAGTCTTTATATTAGTTGTGTTTTTTAATCCACATCCTGGAGACCTTTCCAAAGAACACCCCTGGTCTTAGCCGATATTCCATTTTGTTGGGATATGACTGAGAGATGGAAACAGAATTAAACACTATTTCTGTTTTTTAATGGAGTAGTATATGAGTTGACAAAAGTCACTGACCTCATAAAATTGACTTATGTTCAATTTTCTTTTCTCAGAAAGAGTACATGGAGAACAAGAAAGTTGCTGTGGAATTAAAGGATGTACCATCTCCCCTTCATGCTGGCTCTAAGCTCTTTCCAGCAGTCCCACTTCCTGATATTCATTCTCTTCAGCAACCTAAAATACAGATTTCAACTGTCCCCAAAGTAAGCTGCTGTGCTCATTGCCCCAATGACTCCTCCACTTCGCCAATGCATTTTGGTGGTGGTGGTGGTGGCAGCAGTGGTGGAGGTACTGGTAGCTTGATTCACACGGGCACACTCTTAGACTCACAGAGCACCAGGACGGTCACATGTCAGGTAGGGTCAGGGTTTGCTTTCCAGTCTGCGTCTTCACTTCAGAATGCCTCAGCTAGGAGCAACTTGGCAGGCATTGCGAGTGACTTTCCCAGCACGTGTCTAGAGAGTAATTTGTCCTCCTGCAAACACCTCCCCTGTTGTGGAAAGCTCCATTTCCAGTCATGTCACAGTAGCATGCACAAGCTGCATCAGTTTCCGACTCTCCAGGGCTGCACCTCTGCTGGCTATTTTCCCTGTTCTGATTTCACAAGTGGGGCTCCAGGGCGTTTGGAAGAGCACATTTCACAGTCGGAGCTAACGCCTCATTTGTGCACCAACTCTTTACACCTAAATGTGGTACCTCCGGTTTGTTTAAAGGGCTCACTTTACTGCGAAGACTGTCTAAACAAGGTTTGTATCTTTTTATTTTCTATATTGGGTGCAGCTGAGGTTTGAAGAATGACTTTTCTGTAGTGTATTATTGTGCACAGGGTGGATCTCCCCATGAGCATGACCTCTGCTGGTCCTGAAAGATGCAAGGGTAAAATGGGAGAGCCTTTAAAAAAGTGCAGTGTTTTTTTGTTGTTGTTGTTGGGGTTTTTTTTTTTTTTTTGTAATTTATGCCTTTAGAGTCCCTAATTGAAATAAGTCTGTATCCAACTTAAGAACCTAGTTCTGCAAAAGCTCTGGGTTGTTGTATTTTTAATGGCTAGGGCACAGCTGATTTCTTGTAACTTTATCTGTAGTTGTGAGTTTCAGATAACATAAGTTACCCCATATTGTCTTTGTAATAACATGGAGGACTTTGCCTCAGTCACAGAGTTCAAGGGAAAACTACATTGCCCTTAGTCAAGTGTGTGAGGTGAGGTTTCCACTGCAGCAGACATGTGCACCAGAAAGCAGAGGCATAGATGGTTAACCTGTGCTGTCTGCCCCGATCATTTCAAGTCACTTGTTGAAATGAGGCTACGAATTAATAGTTAATCATTCTGGGAAAGATTATTTGAAAATACATTTTATCAGAGTTTAGGTGGAAAGGTGAAACACTTAGAATGTGTTTTCAGATGTGTGTAACTCTAGGTTCTGAAATGATGTATCTGAAACCTCCTCCTTTTTTAAAAAAATTTTAAAACAGCCGGCAAGAAATAGTATAATTGATGCTGCTAAAGTCTGGCCAAATATACCACCTCCAAATACTCAACCTGCACCTTTTGCTATCCCTCTGTGTAATGGCTGTGGAACCAAAGGAACAGGGAAGGAGACCACGTTGTTATTGACGACCAGTCTAGGCAAAGCTGCTTCGAAATTTGGTAAATGACAGTATGGCGTAAAATGTGCATTTTTAAGTAGTTTTCAGTAGCTGGTACTAACATTGCATCTAATCACCTTTAAAAGATCCCTTGTGGTTCTAAAACTGTGTTTGATTTTAAAGTCTATGTGAGTCTCCCCTTCCATCTCTTGGTAAAAATCTTATTATTATTACTATAAACCAGTAAAGTCATTTGCCCTTGATGTTGGGTGGAGGCTGTTTGAGATCAGAAGTTATTTATAGAAAAATGGGAAGTCATTAGGAGATGTGGGGTTAATGGGTTCATAATTGAGCCTACTGCTGTATATATCCTAAAAGTTATAAAGTCAGTATTTACAACAATTTAGTAATGGCTGATATTAAACGGAATTCGAAAATCTAAGAGTTCTCAGTTAAAATCATTTCCCTCAAAAGTAGTTTATATGATATTTTTCAAAGACATTTTTAAGTGTTAGATGGGATGTTAAGCATTAAAGGTAATTTAAATTCAACAGTAGTGACAGCTTCACCTTGGTCATCTCTTCAGTGTTCTTCCTCACTGAGTAGGTAGTGAGGCATGGGTGCCCATGGGAATCCAGGCCTGGAGCAGCAGTATCCAACCCGTTAGGTGGCTCGTGTTCAGAGAAGCATCACTGGTCAGCGTGAGAATGGCTCATACTTCAAGATAGATTTACTGTGAGCTTAAAGTCACTTGACCTATAGATTTGTTCTCTCTTGGAAAACGGGAATGATCTTGGAGAAGTACTGTGGCACCTTGGTTGCTTTTTAGGTCAGTCAGTCTAGTTGGCATTGTAAACTTAACATCCATCAGTAATTTAGCTTTTCTGCCACTAAGAATGTTAGGTAATGACCTATTAATGTATTTTAATTTGCCATTTTATTTTTCACAACATGTAATTAAAGTGTCAACATTTCTTAAGGGTCACCGGAAGTCACAGTACCCGGACAGGTGCTGGAAAACTTGCCCCCCATTGGAGTTTTTTGGGATATTGAAAACTGCTCAGTTCCTTCTGGCCGGTCAGCTACCACTGTTGTACAGAGAATCCGTGAAAGATTTTTTAAAGGTCACAGAGAAGCAGAGTTCATCTGTGTGTGTGACATCAGTAAAGAAAACAAAGAAGTTATTCAAGAACTGAATAATTGCCAGGTAAAAAAAAAATTTTTTTTTTTTTTTTAGTATTTTAATCTAGCAGCCAAGTATGGTAGTGCATGCCTATAATCCTAGTAACTCAGCTAAGGTAGCAGAATCACTAGTCCAACTTAATGAGATCCCGTCTCAAAATTAAAAATAAAAAAGGACTGGGAATGCACCACCACCACCAAACAAACATCTCATTATTCCTACTCAAGTTTTCAAATAAAATAAATTAGCAAGAGATTATTCCTAAAGTGCTAGAAATCACTTAATCATGTTTAATCTTTCAATAATGTTATTTATGGTTACATTTCGATGGTTTCTTTAGGTTTTCTTTTCTTTTTTTTTTAGTCCCAGAGGTGCTTAACAACACTGAGCAACATCCCCAGCCCATTTTATTTTATTTTTGAGACAGGGTCTCGATAAGTTGCTTAGGGCCTTGCTTAGTTGCTGAGGCTGGTCTTGAATTTGAGATCCTTCTTCCTCAGCTCTCTAAGTCACTGGGATTATAGGTCTATGCCACCGCACTTGGTTTTCTTGGTTTTTTGAAACTGCTATGGAATCAGACACATAAGATTTGTTACTTGAAAATTTACAGACAAAACTAAGGCCCTGAGTAGGAAAGCAACTTTTTAAGACTGAGATTTAATCCAGATTGTCTGATCCTGAGCTATACCCCAGTTTTCCATTCCTGGCAATAATAGTTTCTTTCCTCAAGAATTATCTACTAAAATATGGGCAGATGTGTAACAGGTTTCTTAACCTCACCTCATGCTCATCTGCCCTCATTATGGATCAATGCAGGTAACCGTTGCTCACATCAATGCTACTGCAAAGAATGCTGCAGATGATAAGCTCCGGCAGAGTCTCCGAAGGTTTGCAAATACTCACACTGCTCCGGCCACTGTGGTTCTTGTGTCAAGTAAGTGTAAAGATAACTGCGGACTTGCGTTAAATTCACTGAGGGAGTTAGAGAACCAGATACAGGAAAGTAAAGTGAGGCTGAAACACGTAGGACATGATAATGCTTATTGTTGTGAATCGTTTGAAAAAAAATTGAGCCTGAATTTTTTATTGTCTCCTTGGAACTTGAGTTCTTTTTTTCCCGGGGAGGGGGAGTGGGCGGGGAACCACTGGGGATTGAACCCGGGGCACTTAACCACTGAGCAACATCCCTGGCCCTTTTTAAATACTTTATTTTATTTAAAAATAGGGTCTCGCTAAGTTGCTTAGGGCCTTGCTAAGTTGCTGAGGCTGGCTTTGACCTTGTGATCCTCCTGCCTCAGTCTCCCAAGTGGCAGAACTTGACTTCTTTCTTTTTTTTTTTTTTTTTTAATATTTTTTTAGTTATACATGGACACAATATCTTTATTTTGTTTATTTATTTTTATGTGGTGCTGAGGATCGAACCCAGGGTCTCACATGTGTGAGGCAAGCACTCTACCACTGAGCCACAACCCTAGCACTGAGAACTTGAGTTCTTAATGGGACCAGTTTTATATAAGTGTGATTTGGTCTGTTCAGGTATTTTTAACCTGGGCCCAGGATTATTAACTTAAAAAAATCCAAAATGAATGATTTCCAAATTTGAGTCTCCCCAACATATTGATGTTTGCTTCCTATTAATGCTAAAAGAAACAAATGTCTTAGAACTGCATGTAGGTATGTGGTAAAATTGTCCTACTGTGTTAATTTTCTGGTAGGAATTGTGCTTGTGTTCTTTAAAAGGGGAAACAATTTTGAATAGAAGCCAGCCAGTCCTTTCTTCTAAATGGGTGTCACTGGAGTTGTTTTTGTCACACATTTATAACGTTTGAGGATGAGTTTGGTCTGTAACTTTTCTTTCAGCTGATGTCAACTTTGCATTGGAACTTAGTGACCTGAGACACAGGCACGGTTTCCACATAATTTTGGTTCATAAAAACCAGGCGTCAGAAGCACTGCTGCATCATGCCAATGAGCTAATCAGATTTGAAGAATTCATTTCTGACTTGCCCCCCAGGTTACCACTAAAAATGCCGGTAAGTAAGTTTGTTATTTTTACCATTTTCCAAGATTGAATTATTGAGGCTGAAAGGCAACCTTTACCAAAGCATGTTCATATCCAGGTAGGGCTGTTCTTTGCATGAGACCGATCAGATTTTGAAATAAGGCTAGGAAATCTTCCACTTATTCTTTACAAAGAATGGATATGTATGAATTTTCCTTTTATTTTTTCAACTGTCATAGGGAATTATTTGTAGATTTACCTTACCAATAGTCATTTGCACCGTCTCCAAAGTTAGCAGTGTTTTATATCAAATGGATGGAAATAATGGAGTATTATGGTAGAGAATATGGTGAGAGCTCACCCATACTTGTGGGTTTGGCATCCCATAAACATGGTTATTATACATTTTGTAGGCCTGTGATTCCCTAGGCTCCAGCAGGCTTTTAAGCCTGTGCTTTCTGTACTGTGTGCCTGTGGTGCCTGGGCAGTAGGGGTGGCGGCAACTGCTGCACCTGTGATCCAGCTAAGGTGCCTGCTGGGAGAGTGGGCGCATGTTTCTGGGAGGAGCAGCACCTCTGCAGACTTGATAGGGACAGGACTGGGTACTGCAGAGCTGAGCTGTGTTTAAGTGTTTGGAGAATGTCTGTGTAACTTTTAGAGAAATAGTAAGAATGATGGAGAAGAGCTGTATGTAGGTGACCCAGGCAAGCAGGCAATCCCATACGTAAATGTACTCGAAATGCAGCTTCCACACAATTCAATGACTGTGCCTTAGAAAAGATCTTACCCAACATCCTCACTTCAGGGAAGAAGAGTAAGCACTTAGAAAATATGATCTAGTCATTTAAATAAACTTAAAAATAATAGTTTCACATTTATAGTGTTCTAATGACTTTTTTTTAACAAAAAAAATGTTATATTGGATGTCTTCCCATGTCAATATATGTTGATATAATCACACATTCCAAAAACCAGCAGAATGTCTTTTAGCAACATACTTTAAGCATTCTACCTCTTACTGGACATTTTGTTTATACCCAGTTTTTCACCATCTCCAGCAAGTTCATCCATGTCATCTTTGAGTTCCTGGGCTGTAGTTTTATAGGGTAAATTGTAAGGTGTGACTGTTGTGAGTCAGAATTTCACTGTCAGGATCCACAGTGCCCTCCAGGAAGGTGACTGAGCTACATTCTTACCAAGAAGTGGTACAAAAATGTCTTTACCAGTCTTATAGGTGAAAGAAATCATCTGCCTGTAGTTGGCCTTTTGATAATCAACAGCAAGGTGCAATTTATTTTTCCTTTTATTTTTGTTTTCCTTTTATTATTGTTGTTGGTTCTTGTTATCTTTCCTGTAGATTGTTCACATATGCCCATTTTTAATGATTTCTTTTATGGCTTTTGGATTTAATCTCCATAATTAAGTTTCTTCTTGCATTTTTGTGGTTTTGTTTGATTCTTTTTTTATGCTTGGGATTGAACCCATGGCCTTGTGCATGAGAGGCAAGCACTCAATCAACTGAGCTAGATCCCCAGCCCAGGTTTTGTTTCTTAATATATACATTGCAGTTCTCTAGAAGGGTCATGGTCACACAGTATCTGGTAGAACTTACAGGCTAGTCACTGGCTACCTGCTATTGTGACTTGACAGGCTCTAACTTTGTACTATATCATTCAACAGTTCTGTTTAACAAATAAAACAACTTTTAAAAAGGGTTTTATTGCACTATTATTTACATAGCACAAAATTCAATATATACAGTTCAATGATTTTTTTTAAAATAAATTTCCTGAGCTATACAGCCAGTTTTAGAATATTTCCATTATTTCAGTAAGATCCCTCATGCCAGTTTGTAGTTAATCCCCATTCCCACCCGAGGCAGCTACTAATTTTTTTTTTTTCTGGACATTTTCTTTTTTGTTCTCCCTTTATTTTTTTTCTTTTTTTATTTAAAAAAATAATATATATATGACTGCAGAATACATAACAATTCATATTCACATATAGAGCACAATTTTTCAAACCTCTAGTTGTACACTTCTGAACATTTTTATAGAAATGAAATCATGCAGTAGCCTTCTACCCAGCATCTTTTTTTTCAATACTTATTTTTTAGTTGTAGTTGGACACAATACCTTTATTTTATTTGTTTATTTTTATGTGGTGCTGAGGATTAAACCCAGGGCCTCGCACATGCTAGATGAGCGCTCTTCCACTGAGCTGCAATCCCAGCCCTGTACCCAGCATCTTTTTAAAACAATATTCGGCCACCTTGTCGGCACTTGTTAGCTGAAGTTTGGAAGTTGCACATTCTTTTTTTGAAACAGAACTCGGGCCCTGGAGCTGACCTGAGGTGACACTGTTTCCTCTGTATTAGCAGTGCCACACTCTGCTCTATGTTTATAACCTGCCTGCAAACAAAGACGGCAAGAGCATCAGCAACAGGCTCAGACGCCTGTCCGACAACTGCGGTGGGAAAGTGCTGAGCATCACGGGCTGCAGTGCGATTCTGCGCTTCATAAACCAAGACAGTGCGGAGCGGGCTCAGAAGCGGATGGAAAACGAAGACGTCTTTGGTAATAGGATCATTGTGTCATTTACTCCAAAACATAGAGAACTCTGTGAAGCAAAGAGTTCAAATGCAATTGCTGATAAAGTGAAGTCTCCCAAAAAACTTAAGAATCCAAAATTGTGCCTCATCAAAGATGCAAGTGAACAATCTTCCAGTGCCAAAGCCACGCCTGGAAAAGGCTCGCAGGCGAATTCTGGATCTGCAACAAGAAGTACAAACGTTAAAAGTTTACAGGTGACTTGGATCTCTCTTGCTTTCTTAAGCTTATGGTAGTTTGGCTTCTTTATTTTCATGCTCTATGTGCCTGCTGGCTCTTGGTGTGTCCTCTTATTTTAGTTTTGATAAAACTCAAAGTCAGTTATTTTCTGTGCAAGATCTAACACATCTTGGGGACTTAAAACCCACTGTCCTTGTGTCTCTGAAGGAGCTGTGCCGCTTGGAGTCAAAGACCGGCAACAGAAGCTGTGAGCCGCAGCCCGGTCATGTGAGACTGGCAGCGACCCCGCACTGTAACCCCAGCGCCGTGGTGCCGACGCCCAAAAACTCCGGGATGGCCGAATTGCTCTACAAAGGCAATCAGAAGTGTGTGGAATTACTCTTTCTCAGAATTGCGTCTTTAATGTGAAGGGAGACATGTGACCTTTCCTTTCAATTTTTCCCTTTTATTAGAAAAGAGAACCTCAGTGCTCGAAGTGTCACCAGTTCTCCCGTAGAGAAAAAAGACAAAGAGGAGACTGTCTTCCGAGTGAGCTACCCATCCGCTTTTAGTGAGTTGATGGCGTCAAGGCGAGTTAGTCCTCTGCTCACGTCTCCGTCCTGGACTCCTAGGTGAGTCCAACTTCCTGACCAACACAGGTGGTCACGTGCAGGAGGAAGGATCAGGCACTAGTGCGTGTGTTGAAGAAGTGCCGGAAGCAAAAAGATAAGTCTTCCAGCACCCCCTGCCAGCCCCATTTCCTTAGGTCGTGGCTAACATTCTGGGGCAGTACTTCGCCTTTCCCTCTCCCGGTAGAAATCTTGGTGAGCAGAGATCGGAGAGCAGCCTGCCTGGAGACCCTGGCTAGGGAGGGGAGGCAGCGAAGATGTCCCTGCATTTGTTGTGTTGAGGAGAGAGCTCAAACGAGGCATATGTTAGGTCTTCTTATTTTTATTTTTTTGGTACTAGAGATTGAACTCAGGGCACTTTACCACTGAGCCACTTTTTACTTTGTGTCTTGGGACAGGGTCTCACTAAATTGCTAAGGCTGGTTTGAATTTGCAATCCTCCTGCCTCAACCTCCCAAGTTGCTGGGATTACAGGCTTATTACTGTGTCACTTTATAGAAAGCTGCTTGAAAAATAAGAGTCTCTGTAGACCACTGTTATTGTCTACCACCTCCCTTATCTAAGTTTACAAACCCTTACCAAGTAGTTCTTGAGACTTGAGACACAGGGAACCATGAAGTGTGTCGTATTCTCCTGGGCTCCTTGTGACAGTACATTTGCTCTCCTGAGGTGGTGAAGAATCACTGTAGAAAATGACTGTGAACTTATAAAATTACACATAAAAATTCACATGAACGTTTTCCAAAGTGCAGAAGTACTGCAACATCTGAGTCAGAGTATTTAGATTTTTCACAGCCACAGAGGAGGTTAAAGACTGAAGTTGGTAACACAGGTTAGTTTCCTAAGGGTAAATGCCCAAAGTAGGACTTTAGTTCATCAAGGTTACCTGTAATTCCTGCCTTTAGCTTTAAATAACACATGAAAGAATATTTGAAATTGAATAATTTATTGGTTGTTTAAAAGAGTTCAACAGATAGTACCTCAGACAATAGTTCTAAATCCATGTATGTTTAAGATAAAAGCACAAATGGGAAAGTTCTTTTCTATGTGTAGCTTCTTACAAAGCCTGAATTTTAAAACCCAAATACATTTTTTTTTAAACTAACCTCACTGTGTGTTTCCAGCAGGAGTATGTCTCCAAACTTCTTAAACAGAGCATCCCCACTTGCTTTCAGCGTTGCTGACTCCAGCAGCGGAGCCGACCGCCCAGACCCCTTTGCAAATGGTGCTGACATCCAGGTCAGCAATGTGGACTACAGGTTGTCCCGGAAGGAGCTGCAGCAGCTCCTCCAAGAGGCCTTTTCTAGGCACGGCAAGGTAACCTGCTCCCTCTTGCTCCTTTACCCTTTGGTAAGTCCAGAGAACTTAATTTGGCACACATAACCACAGGCAGGATGTGAATGTGACTGGATGGATTTGAACTTCTTCCTTTCTCTGAAGTCTGCTCGGGTTGTGCTGTATGCCCAGTTTCTAGGTCACGGCCCCAGAGAGCAGGAGCCCTGGCCGTGAGAAGCACTTGTCATAGACAGGCTCTCAATGGCACTCTAGAAGACAAAACATTGATGGGTCTTAGTCAGCTCTGCCTACAAAAAAACAGAGAAAGCCTTCTTAAGAAATGTTGGCTATTTTTCTTTATTTCTTATTGTCCCTGACTCAGCTTTTAGATGCAGTTTGCTAAAAATCCACCTTTTCTAGTCTGGGGTTTTTCAGAGTTCAGACTACCTGGAAGACCCCTTCTGTGCACTGGCCTCTGAGTCTGCCTCAGACAGCTGTGTGTGCCAGAGCACATGGGCAGACTAGCCTGGTGTGCACCTCTGAAGTCACCCCATCCTGCCTGTCTTCTGGCCAGCAGAAGTGCAGTGTTCACACTGGTTCCCTCATGTCTGCCCTGAAGTCCACAGATGTGTTTCTAAATGGCAGGACCTGGGTAGACGTGGTTCCATTTTCCTTTTCTCCTGGTAGGTGAAGAGTGTCGAGCTCAGCCCCCACACGGATTACCAGCTCAAGGCTGTTGTGCAGATGGAAAACCTGCAAGACGCCATTAGTGCAGTGAATAGCCTCCACAGGTGTAAAATTGGCAGCAAGAAGATCCTGGTCTCACTTGCCACAGGAGCTGCTAATAAATCACTCTCTTTACTGAGGTAAGAAACAAGGCAAACAACCGACCGTTTATTTCAGGAAGTAACATTTGACCCAGAAACTGTTTTGGAAATAATAAAAATAGATCTTATCCGTTCTCAGTTGTGTTGTGATGAATATGTATGCAGTAATGCTTATTCTTAATGTATATAGTTAGAAATAAGCCATCGTGTCTTGTTCAGTCATTAATCATAGGTGAAGTTCAACTTAAACTTGACAGGCAATTGGGAGTAAAATAGTATGCCACATATCCAGAACAGGTTCTAAAAGTAGAATTCTAAAAGCTTATAAGCCTGCAACATGTAAGATGTTTCCTTCAACTCTTGGTAGAAGGTCCATTCACTTTGCAGACTAGATCTACACAGCTCTAAATTCTCAACTTGGCATATGTCCTTAATATCACACAAGCACCCTGCCCCAGTCAGTGCACTTTACAACTGTGTCGATCTGGGGAATCCTGTGGCTTTATTTATTCTAATGTTTGATTCTCCTTTGACTGTCCGTGTTTTAAAACAGGAAGCTCTCCAGAGTGTCTGTTTGGATCTTTTAACTTGTATTTCACCATTATTTTAAGTAATTTGTTTTCCTTAGAATAAAAATAATTCTCATTTGAAGAAAATTTGGAAAGTTCAGAAACAAAAGCAACAGGAGAGAGAGTCCTATAATCCTGTGGCTCTAAGCCAGTCACACTTAACATTTGAGCATTTTCCAATCACAGTTAATGTTTGGGCATTTGGGATTTTTGTTGTTGTTTTTAACTTCCCTTTGAGTGGTTTGATCTATTTATTTTTGTACCTTTTGATTTTTAAACAATAGTTGAGATACTGTTGTATTGAGTTATGTTATATTCACATATATAGGAATTCTGATCCTGTGTATATAATGTATAAACACCATGGCAGGAGATAATTCAAGCTCTGAATCAGCAGCCAGGTGCTTGTCCTACTGTGAGCAGTCTGTCTTTCTGCTCCATAGGTGGGAAAAGCCTGATAAAAACCCTAGGGTATAATTCAATCTCTCATTGGCTTATCCCTGAAATTTTTTCTTTAGATTTTTCTAGAAAATGAACCAATATATCAAAACTGGTAAAATTACTTTGCATACACTATACATTGTGTTAATTTTATGAACTTTTTTTTAAAAATATGCTTTGTAATGTAGAAGACGTGGTATACTTTCTAATTAATTAAAATTTTGTCTTACAGTGCAGAAACCATAGCTATTCTTCAGGATGCTCCGGCCTGTTGTTTGCCTCTTTTTAAATTTACAGATATCTATGAAAAAAAGTAAGTTGGTTATTGTTTACCTACCCAGTCAGTACTGACGGGTGACTTGCATGCAGAAACCATGGTAGCAATTCAGGGAACTGCCAGCCTCTTGGAGGAAAGGAAACAGTGTTGTTCTGATTTAAATTTTGAATTTAACATTCATTTTAAAAACTTATTTTTATCAAAATTAGTCTTTAATCCCCAAACCCTATTCTTTTTTTTTTTTTTTCCCCTAATCTAGTCCTTTTAGGTTTTTTTAAAATTAGTTTTATTCTCAGCAGCAGATAAGACAGAGGTGGGGGTGTTGTTCCAAGGATGTGTGGAGAGAGCACTGCAGGGAATGCAGGGGTCTGAGGCTACATGTGGTCTGAGGGTGAAGTAGAGATTGCTGGTGGCTGCAGAGCCATCACTGTGGAGTCCTGTGGGTGACATCTGGGAGGGAAGGGGCAAGAGTCTAGAGGACGAAATAGCAGGTGCAGCTGTGGCTAACCTGGCTGTTTTCCTCATGGAGGAGCTGGGACCACATGGGGCACCTGTTCGGGGAGAGGGGCGCTGGTAGAGGGCAGTCAGTGCAGATGGGATGGTAGGGCACTGGGAAGGAAGCACTGGATAGACGGGTAGCGTGGTTAGTGTGGTTGAACTCACCTCCAGCCAAGCCCCGCCGTGCTTAATCACCTAGTGCTCACATCAGCCCTGGGGGGTACACATTGGCATCACTCCACAGGTGAGAACACCAAGGCCTGGGTTGGGTTTATGTCTTGCAAGGGTCACGTGATGTCAGCTTAGCTCTGTCTGCCTCCAGAGCCTGGACCCAAGTATGCAAGTTGCAAGTTAGAGGGTGACTGAGTTGTCCAGTCTCAGAGAATGTAGGCATGTAGTTGGGGCACAGGAGAGTGACAGTCTCTGGAAAGGAGCATGCTTGTGACGGCAGAGAGCAGGTGGTGGCAAGAGGTAACAGGGATTTGGAAGTGAGGAGGGCCACGTTGAGAGAGGTCATGTTCGATAACTTTCCTTCTGACAGATAAGGCAAGGG
Organism: Marmota marmota marmota; assembly: GCF_001458135.2. Classification (NCBI taxonomy): domain Eukaryota; kingdom Metazoa; phylum Chordata; class Mammalia; order Rodentia; family Sciuridae; genus Marmota; species Marmota marmota. Next base: position 11,204,016 of record NW_026000185.1, on the reverse strand, counting down.
TGTTTACACAAACTAGGCAGGCATAGTGGAGAGGCTACCAAATGATATGGTCCTTGTGCTGGGCACTGAGCCAGAGAGGAATGACTCCAAGGATACCAGGCATCACTCGGTTGGTAGTAAATAAATTCACAGTGATAATATAGGTAGACTTTTTTTTTTTTCGTACCAGGGATTGAACCCTGGTACAAAAGGTTAAGTGTGGCTCTTAAACTCCAAGCCACATCCCCAGCATCCCCAACCTTTTTTATTTTTTATTTTGAGACAGGGTCTCTAAGTTGTTCAGGGCCTCACTAAGCTGCCTAAACTAACCTTGAACTTGGGATCCTCCTGCCTCAGCCTCACAAACCACTGGGATTATAGGCTTGTGCCTCCATACCCAGCTAAGTTGATCTTTGATGAGAGGAAGAAGCAAATTATTTTTAACCCCTGCTGTCCTGGAGATTGAACCCAGGGGCAGTCTACCACTGAGCTGCATCCTTAGCCCCTTCTCTTCTTTATTTTGGATGGTGTCTCACTGAATTGCCAACGTGAGCCTGGAACCTGGCAGTCCTCTTGCCTTGGCCTCCCAGTAGCTGGCATTGCAGGCGTGCCACTGCCTGGCCAGGAAACACTCTTGGTTATAGTCCTTTGTTTAAATGGGACAGGTGTTTCTGTACAAAGAGCAACATTCTAAGTTAGCATCTCTCTCGTTTTTTTTAGGTTTGGACACAAGCTGAATGTGTCAGATTTATATAAGTTAACGGACATAGTCGCAATCCGTGAACAAGGAAACGGGCGGCTGGTGTGTCTCTTACCCAGCAGTCAGGCCCGCCAGAGCCCCCTGGGGTCTTCCCAGTCACATGATGGCTCCTCCACGAATTGCAGCCCAATTATATTTGAAGAATTAGAGTACCATGAGCCTGTCTGCCGACAGCATTGTTCAAATAAAGACTTCAGGTATGCACATGTTTCCCTTAAATAATCCTTTTATATGAGACTGTGGAACTTCTCAAGTTAATTACCCTGTGAATGTTTTAGAACTACAAGGATTCTTAACCGTTTTGTTTTCTCTTCTGCAGTGAACATGAATTTGATCCAGACTCCTATAGGATTCCTTTTGTGATTCTCTCTCTGAAGACGTTTGCACCCCAGGTCCACAGTCTTCTCCAGACCCATGAGGGCACCGTGCCTTTATTAAGGTGAACTGCGTCATCCCGCTGTGGGTGTGATGCCTGAGCTCTCTGTGTCAAAGAAAGTCTGGCCTTTCTGACCACACCACACACTGTGGAGTGCTTTGCCCTAATGTTTTTAGCCTTTCAGTTGAATTGTATCTGAAGTGGGATCTACTCACTCAGTATTTCAGCAACAAAATTTGTGGTTGTGCTGACGTTTACAAACAAACAGGACAGTTTATTCTCTGGAGGAAAGAGATGTATGTAAGTGCAGTAATAGAAATCTGCACAGTGGCTAGGAAAGTGCACACATCCTCAACTACTTGGAAATTTTAAGACCTGAAAGAGAAAGGTGATCTTCAGGAGTCCATTCAACCACTGCATAGAGGGCTTACTACAAAAGCTAGTGCAGGACCCAGCAGCCCTGATGCCCCTGCTGCTGAAGCAGAGTAACTGACCAGGAACTCTGGAGCCTTAGAGCTAAGACCTGCTCCTGGAAAACTGCCCAGGAACTTCCAGTACCATCAGAATGCATCATGAGGCCAGTGTCACCGCAGTTGCCTCCTTGGGACCTAACTTTAGCATTCAAATCCAGACGTGGGCTTTTAAACAGAAGTTACTTAGTGACCAACAACTTAACCTGAAGCCTCCTATTTAGAGGGTGCTTTGCTTTTCTGTTATTTTATTTCACCCTCTTCCCCTCCCACTTCAGCTTTCCAGATTGCTATGCTGCAGAGTTTGGTGACCTAGAAGTAGTGCAGGAGAACGAAGGGGGCGTCCCCTTGGAGCACTTCATCACCTGCATCCCAGGTGTGAACATCGCCACCGCGCAGAACGGCGTCAAGGTGGTGAAGTGGATCCACAACAAGCCCCCACCTCCGAACACCGGTAGGTGTCCACGACCCCAACTCATAGACCCTAGCCTTTTAAAAACAGGCTCAGGTGTTTGAGGAAAATATCTCTTGATGTGGGTTTATCTTTGAAACTCATTTTGGTTGACGTTTCTTTCTTTGATAAAGGTGAAAATGACTTTGAACAACAAGGACTTAGGACCTCGATTTGGGCAAGTTTTTGAATTATGGGCATGCCCTGTGTTGCTACTGTCAAATGCCACTACCTGTGGGTGGCACTTTAAATTGTCCCTTCATGTGTATGTGCACTTCCTTCTTTAGGGCCACCAACATGTCCTCCCTTCTCCTCCCACTTCCCCCAGCCAACAGGGGACAAGGCAGGTCAGTCAGGGAATTCTGCCCAGGCGGGCAGCTCTTGGAGGAGAAGGTGTGTGCCGCAGTCCCTTACTGAGTCCCTTCTCTTCCCCCTAGTCTGAAGCTTGCTCAGGGCTGTGGACTATCTGCCTCTCCTTTCTCTTTCCTATGCTGTGAGTCCACAGCTTCTTCCACCTTCCTGTAAAGATTTCCATAGAATTATTATTATTTTTATAATGTTTTTAGTTTTCAATGGACTTTTACTTTACTTATTTAGCAGTGCTGAGAATCGAACCTAGTGCCTTACACATGCTAGACAAATGCTCTACCACTGAGCTACAACCCCAGCCCTGTGGTTTTTTTTTTTTTTTTTTTTTAATTAAAAACTTTTTCACTCAAGGTAGTATGACCTGTTCCTTACTCAGTTTTATGTCTTGATAGTTTTGTAACATTACTGCTTTCCATGGTTCTTTGGTTAACATTTTCAGCTCCACTCTGGGTTAGTTACCACCCTCTTTGGGGGCTCCTTACCGAGTGTTATGACATTGTGGGAAAGTGTGTTCCACATGACCAAGGTACAAATGGGTCTTTGAAATGCACCCTGTGTGTGAACTGGAAAATCTCTCTGCTTTCACTTCTACTGTAAATAACCTTAGTGAACTGTGCTTTACTCCGGCTACTAAACTTTATGAGAATTAGTAGAAAAGGTTTGCCAGCCTTAAATCAGCTGGACTCGCCAGATGGCTGTGTGGGACTGCGGACAGAAGCAGGCGTGAAGTGGTTCTTCGGGTTCCTCCGCCTGCTCATGGTTGAACTTATGCTGGAAACTGGAAAGTTCATTACCTTCTTTTCAACTGATGAAATGCATCCTGCCTCAGGCATGTCATTTCTTTCTCTAGACCCGTGGCTTCTGCGTTCAAAAAGTCCCGTGGGGAACCCGCAGCTGATCCAGTTCAGTAGAGAAGTGATCGACCTGCTGAAGAGCCAGCCGTCCTGCGTCATCCCCATGAGTAGCTTCATCCCGTCCTACCACCATCACTTTGCAAAGCAGTGCCGGGTGTCCGACTACGGCTACGCCAAGCTGATCGAGCTGTTGGAGGCCGTGCCTCATGTGCTGCAGGTAAAAGTGCTCAGGGGTCGTTTGCAGACAGGAATGTTCCCTCATGGATTTGGCTACTCCAGGCAAAGAAACAATATAGATAGTAAGCTGATGTCTAAAAAAATCAATTCTGATCAAAATAGCCTGTAAAAGTGTTGTCCAAAGTGCAGGAAGCATACACCAGCTGGCTCCTCAGGTGTTGAGGACCGTGGACACCTTCCCTCTAGTCTCTGTAGACTGACGCCATCCCTACAGAGTTCTCTCCACAGTTGTTCACTGCTGCAAGGGAGCTGCTGTGGACATCCCAGTACTTATCTGTGGGTGCCTCTGTGAAAGTCGAGGGCTTAGCCTTTCTTGTGAGTGAGTTGGAGACTGGTTATGGGGCGGGAGCGAGGCATTGCACCCTGTGAAGACTTTGCCCATTAACTTACAGCGTCAGAGTAGTTTCCCATTTTTAAAAATGACTTGAAAAGCTTTTGCTGTCTTTTAAAGTCAAAATTAGCTGTTCAGATTGACAATATACTTTTCATTCTGTGCTCCTGACTTTGGGATGTGCAGAACCAACACAGTCCAAGGCAGGCGGTTTTCTTGTGACTGTTGATGCTTTGTTGATTACTTGAGTGTTTCACATGGTGGACATTATATATGAAGGGAGTTACTCTCTGAGGGTAGCGGCAGGAATGTGCAGCAATGAAGCCAGTATCTCCTGTGATGTAAGTAATCGAAATATTTGATTTGCAGATTCTTGGAATGGGCTCCAAACGTTTGCTGACCCTCACCCACAGGGCTCAAGTGAAGCGCTTTACTCAGGATTTACTAAAACTCCTCAAATCCCAGGCCAGCAAGCAGGTCATTGTGAGAGAATTCTCGCAGGCTTATCATTGGTGAGTTGAGGAGAAGTAAAAATTGAAGGCAAACATTTCAAATTACTTTTTCTTCCCCCAGAGTCTAAGTGGTTATCTAGCTTTCCTATTAATCACTCTTGGAAAACTTGTAGTTACTGTCATGATGATTTTACTCATTCTTTACCATTTCTGGTGTTGTACCTAGGTGTTTCTCAAAGAACTGGGATGTTACTGAATACGGTGTTTGTGAGTTGATTGATATCGTATCAGAGATTCCAGACACAACCATCTGCTTGTCCCAACAAGATCAAGATATGGTGATTTGTATCCCCAAAAGAGGTACATGGCTCACATTCCCTGAACACACTATCCTTCTCAGTAGGGATTTTAAAGTGGAATCGTTTAGGTTTCCCCTCTCTTTCATGGTTTCTGAGGATTCCATGGAAAGTGCAGTTTGAAAATTGCCATGTACCTGGCTGTCCCCGTGTTCCTCAAAGTAGGTTCTTGTCACAAGGGAAAGCACACTGGTTTGTTGTTTTTTTTTTTTGGAATTCACTCCAAGGGGAAAAAGAGTGTAGCTGACACTTTCTTAAAATGCAACCCTCTCCCAGCTGTGGCTGTGTAAGCTGCAGTGACCCAGCTCAGGGTCTGTCACGCAGCTGTTGCTTGTGTCTTCTTAACTCTGAGCACTTTACCATGCATAGCTGAGCAGAGAAGAAAACTTGAGTGTTATGTTTTGTCTCCTCAATTTGGATGATTCCAGTTGAGGTCTGGGAGGTGGGATAGTTAAATCTACATATCATCACGCTCTCCCACTGTTACGGATCCGTGATGCTTAAACTGGGCTTCTGCAGAACACTGATGTCCATGAATTCTAGAGCTGAGTAATGTCAGTCTTTCTCCAATTCTAATTTAAAAATTAGTAGAAATAGCCAGGCACAGTGGCATATGCCTATAGTCCCAGCCATTTGGAAGGCTCTAGATTACCTTTTTATGCAGAGATCTTTTGGAGTATCATGTTCACACAGGGTGGAGGAGGCAGTGACATGCCCAGAGGCAACGCTGTTTCTACTGTCAGGTGCATACGCGTGTATTCATGGCAGACCATAATAGTGTCATGCCTTCCCAGTGTTCTGCCCTTGAACTCATGTGAGAACCACTGGCAAAGAGGAAAGAGTCCATGTATTTAAGTTGTGTGTGTTTGGAAGGCAAAGATGTCTGTCTTGTAGACTCAAAATAGGACTTACTGCAGCGTGGGTGTTAAACCCAAATGGATACAAAAAGACTGTGACCTACATTTTGTTTTGTTTTTAAAGAACGTACTCAGGATGAAATAGAAAGGACAAAACAGTTCTCCAAGGATGTTGTTGATTTGCTGCGTCACCAGCCCCACTTTCGGATGCCCTTCAATAAGTTTATTCCTTCCTACCACCACCACTTTGGCCGGCAGTGCAAGCTCGCATACTATGGGTTTACCAAACTACTTGAACTTTTTGAAGCCATACCTGATATTTTGCAAGTGAGTGAAGACATTCTATTTTCCTGAACAGTGTATAGGGAATTGTTTTTTTATTTTCAGGATCCATTTTCCTGGGAAGTGAGGATTTATGAAACAGTATGACAATCTGAAATATTCCCATCAGATAAGCTGTATTGTCAGCTCATTGGTATTTTTGGTTAATGTGGTTTTCTTCTTAATAAAGAATTATGTTTCAAACTCTCTAGGATAATTATTGAGAAAAGGATCAGGTAATTTGGTTTCTTAGGCTGGATATTCTCTCATGAGCTCCATCCAAAACCCCGTGATGGGGGCTGGGGATATGGCTCAGTTGACAGAGTGCTTTCCTTGCATGCACAAGGCCCTGGGTTCAGTCCCCAGCACTGTGTGTGTGCACGCGCGCACACACACACACACCAAAAAAAAAAAAAAAAAAACTGTGCTGGAGGTGGGGTAAGCGTAGGAAATGACAGCGATGCTAAGCTGCGGAGTTGATTTCTGTGGTTGATTTCATTAATACTGTTGGACTCCTAAAGTGCTTTTAAAAATTTTATTTTCATAAAATGTACATGACAGAATCCACTTTCATAACCTTGTTTTGGTATACATTTTAGTACTAAGTACATTCCTCTTGTGAACCAACTTCCGGAATTTTTTCATATTGCAAAACCGAGCCTCTGTCCCCCTTAAACAACACTAACATTCTTTTTAATTCCTAATTGTATATATTTTTTGTGCCGTTTAGTTTCAGAATTTTACTTTGTTCAGTCTTCTTCCTCTTCTCTTCCCTATTTGTTTCCCAAGGTATTAGAATGTGGAGAAGAAAAAATCCTTACTTTGACAGAAGTAGAACGATTCAAAGCTCTAGCTGCCCAGTTTGTAAAACTTCTGCGGTCCCAGAAAGATAACTGCCTAATGATGACAGATCTGCTTACAGAATATGCCAAGACTTTTGGTTACACGTTTCGTCTCCAAGACTATGACGTCAGTTCAATTTCAGCTCTGACGCAGAAACTGTGCCATGTTGTAAAGGTAAAGAGGGGATTCTTCATGGAATAGCCCTTGTGGCATAGTCCTCATTGGCATGTTTAGCGTTTGCGTTTTTACCTTGTACCACTTGCTGTTGCTACACAGTTGTTTTGTGTGTTATTAGTACCTTATTAGGCTTGCCACTGTAGGTTTCTGGTCTTCCTTTTATGTGTTTATTAATGGCCTTGTCAAGGTAGTTCCTCTTTGAGTTGATGGGGTCACTTTTTATCCCATGGTGTGCATTCTCAGCAAGGCAGACCTAAAGTTGAATCCTTCCAGACAGATTTTTGTCTCCAAGGTTTATGGGAAGCTATAATCATGTATCTCTTCTCTCCTCTAAATCCCCACTCATTTGGGAGTAGATCTGGGCAAGCCGAGGCTCAGAATTGCCTTCATTGCTGCTGCAATTATATCCCAGGGCAACTTCCTCCCCTTGCCTGCCCTGAACTGCCCCTCCCAGGTCGAGGCGGAGCAGCTGTGCAGTTTCCAGGCCACCTCCAGCACAGGACCAGGAAAGTCACCACCAGGGGGAAGAACTAGGAAGGAACCAGGAAGTAGGGGCACCCCAGGCACAGGTCCAGGAGGGGTCTGGTTGCATTCAGTGAGTTGGAGGAGGTAGACCAGCACAGGAGTGGGAAGGAGTGACCAGAGGGCAGGACACAGTGGGAGAGCGGATGTGGCAGAGCCAAGGAAGAGGAATAGTCAGCAGTGTCCCGTGCTTCTGGTGTTGCTGGGGAAGGCAGTGACAGTGTCGCTGAGATGTGGGGACAGAAGCCACATTGAGCAGGTTGAGGAATGAGGAGGGGAGGCCATGGCGGTGGTCTCCACACTTCCTGGTGGTGGCTTGTGAAGGAGGAGGCAGGGAGGAGCAGCTGGGACTGTGGAATGGTGAGGCCAGCTGAGGGCGGGCTGGCTTTTGATTGGGGGTTTTGAGTCTTGAGCATGTTTGAGAGCCGCTCAGCAGGATTCACTTGAGAGGAGAAGATGAATACCAGGGCAAGAGAGAAAGGTCCACCGGGTGGCATCCTCAGCAGGAAGGATGGCTCTGACCTTCATAATTGACGAGACGGAGGAGTGACGGGGGTGCTGATGTAAGTGCATGTTTGTTGTCAGGGAAAGGATGGCATTTTCCCATCCCATGGCTACTGTCTAATCAAGTGGAAGGTACGATGAGTGCTTAGCAGCGGAGGAGAGACCAGCTCGTGATGGAAAGGTGTGCAAAAGGCCTGAGTCGTGGAGAGGGAGGGCGGCATGACCCTGAGGTCAGGTGGGGCCTGGGAGTGCTGCGAGTTCCCTGGAGTTGGACTCTAGACTGACTGCGGAGACGAGCATGGGGTGCAGTCGCCTGGGTGTAGGCCCAGGGGTGCTCAGCAGACCATTGACAGGAATGTGGATGAAGGAATGGGCTGCAGTGCCAAGGTGGCTGGGAGAGGAAGGTGAGGAAAGGACAAGGACATGACACAGGAGGTTCCGGGAGTCGGTGGGGAGGTTGAGGAGAGGTGCTGAAGGCAGAACAGTAGGACCTGCTGGGGCCCGCCCATCGTTGGTGCCCTGGAGGGCTCTGGAGGGCTGAATGGCCTTGGGGATGGGTCTGCAGTAGAATTGGGTACCGAAGGTGGCCCTGGAGATGAGAAAGTTAAGGGCTGGAAGGCCCTGGTGTGGGCCCAGGGTGCTCAATGGCCTGCACAGTGGGAGGTGTAGGCTCAGCTGGCTAGGGAGACTCCAAGCCGTGGCTGCAGACTCATGAACGAGGTCAGCTGGTGGGAAGGGTGCAGCCCTGCTGCCCACCGTCACCTGTAGACAGCTGCTGGGGGTACTGCATCACAGACTCCCCAAGTGGCCTGAGATCTTCAGATGAGCCTGTGAGTGTGTTCTGAACCTTGGTGCTTTCCAAAGCTCCTGTGCTGATTCTCATGCATACACGAGAATCAAGACAGAATCTTGGGCTGGGGATGTGGCTCAAGCGGTAGCGCGCTCGCCTGGCATGCGTGCGGCCCGGGTTCGATCCTCAGCACCACATACAAACAAAGATGTTGTGTCCGCCTAAAACTAAAATAAATAAATATTTAAAAAAAAAAAAAAAAGACAGAATCTAAATAGCTTCAAAGGAGCAGGGTTGGGTGTGGTTTGGTTTCTTAAAAGGAAGCAGTGATATAATGGTGCAGGCACCCAAGAAGATGACTCCCAGGCCCTTGAATTTGTATCTGCAGATTGATTCTGTCCTGTCTCTGAGCAGACAGTCTGTTTGGTTCCATACTGTGGAATGGGAGTCTCCTGTTCAGCTCTGAGTGCACCCAGAACCAGACTGAGATGCACGGTTGTGAGGCTGGTTCCTCACTGCCACCCACCTCTCTCTGCCCTTCAGACTCCAAAGTCCCAGAGTGGACTATCTTCTTATTACTTGTCCCTCATTGTGGGCATGGAGTTCTTTGACACTTACAGGGAAGCCAAGTACATGGAGACCAGCTGTAAGAGTAAATGCTGCTCAGCCTTAAGGGTGCCTAAGCAGCGGGACCTTCACGTGAACACTGACTGCTCTGCTTACAGTAAAGGCCTGTGGGCAGACTCACCCCCACCCAGGGCCTGCTCATCTCAGACTCCAGGTGCCTGTTTCTGTACATGGCGTTTTGTTTTGTTTAAGTATTTTTTTAGTTGTTGATGGACCTTTATTTACTTATTTATTTATTTATATGTGGTGCTGAGAATCTAACCCAGTGCCTCACACATGCTGGGCAAGCGCTGTGCCACTGAGCCACCACCCCAGCCCTCTGTACTCGTTTTGGTCTCCAAATGATAATGGGTATCTTTTCCACAAAGTTTTCCTCCCAATGCACTTCATCACTTTAACCTTTCTTTTTCTTGAAAATCTAAAATAATTGAGTAATAGACACGTGAGATGAAAATGCCAGCTTTTCAATTAGAACTGACTAGAAAAACAGCTTGCCTTCTGGTCAGAGGGGCCCTCTGCCACTCCTCGGTCTAACTTACTCCTCCCATCTCTCCTGTGAGCATAGCAACCCTTTACCCACAAGCCTGAGCCAAGGCTGTTAGCTGCAGTCTTGCCATGGGGACAGGGGAGTGGGAGGAAAGGCGGGAGGGAGTAGGGTGGATGGACACCAGCTTCTCTGTTATCACTCTGAGAGAAGTGGTGGTGTATGTGCAAGGTTTTGGTTAGGGTCCAGCAGAGAGGAAGAGAGTAACTTCTGCTGTGCTCTCATCCACAGAGTTGGACTGATATCCCAAAGAGGCTCAAGCAAACCTACTCACTTTATTTTAGTTTGAGAGAAAAAAAAAAAAAGTTTGTTCCTCTGTTGCTTTCATTAACCAAAATGGAATCAGCTGAACTGGGTAATTCAGCTAGGTCATGTCTCCTAAGTTCAAGTCTGGTTCTTGGTTTTTCCCCAGGTTGCTGATATGGAATCTGGCAAACAGATTCAGCTGATCAACCGAAAGTCTCTGCGGTCCCTCACTGCCCAGTTGCTGGTGTTGTTGATGTCTTGGGAAGGAACCACCTCTCTTTCTGTCGATGAGCTCAAGAGACATTATGAAACTACCCACAGTACTCCTCTCAACCCCTGTGAATATGGATTCATGACCTTGACCGAACTTCTGAAGAGTTTGCCTTACTTAGTTGAGGTATGTGTGTGAGTGGTTTTGAGAGCTAATGATCTGCATCTTTCTGGATGATCTGTTGGTCTAGATTAATGCAGTGCATAGAGTAGAAAGGGACTCCAGAGATCTTCGAGACTGATGCTCATTTTATACATGAACACACTGAGGCCTGGGGGGGGCAAGGAACCCTGCTGGGGGGGAGGGGTAAAGTCAGTGCAAAGGCCCTGCACTCCCGGTGTTTTCCCCAGTTGGATCTTGCTGGTGCTGCCTTCCTGAATCAGGTGGCATGTGTCAGAGTGTCAGGGGCTTAGCAGTGGAGGTAAGGGTTAGAAAGAAGGTTGGCTGGGCAGCCTTCCAGCAGTGGCACTTCAGGGTTGGAAGAATTTTAAGATAATATTTTATTTAGTCAATTTTATTCTCTGTAGAATTTTAAGACAGTATTTTATCTAGTTGGGCAACAAATACAAAAACCTAGATGTGGTCAGAGGGGCCCTCTGCCACTCCTCGAGCAAGTAGGTGAGATCCTAGGAAAAAAAATCATCCAGTTCAACTCTAAAGGAAGTTAAAAATCAGGCTAATCGCTATAAAAGAGACTATAAAGATCCTTCAACTTTCACCACTGAATAAGGTGCCAAGCTCTGTTAATTGTGTATTCTACCAACATTGGTTCTGGATAACACTAATGATGCTTCAGGACACAGACTTTGATGACCAGTTAAGTTTGGGAAGTATCCCTTCTCTTGGAGATTCCAGTGCATATTGAAGATTCTGAAAAGGTTTATGATTTTTTTTAAAAAATCTGCAACTCAATAGGAGAGAAATGGTTTTGTGTGTATGCGCACGCTGCTTCTTGTCTTTGTTACGTTTTTAAAGAACGCTGACACCCTCCTGCATCCCCATTTCTTGTAAAGCCAACATGGAAGGTGAGGCTTAGTGCTTCCGCCCCGCAGCCTGTGCAGCGCCCTCCGAGGCTGCGCCCCTCCTCGTGGCCTCTTGGTTGGAGACTGCAGTTCCTGGGCTTCCCTCCCCACTCGCTCGCTTGCTCTTCTGGGCCTGTCCTGTTGGACGTGCAGAAAGCTGAGTTCAGGCTCCAGCCTCCTCCTAGAGGAGCTCCTGGAATGACTCCCCACGGCCACCTCCTGCTCCTTTGCAGATTATTGCCCATCTTTCAAATTGACTTTTTTTTTTTATTCTCACTTGGAGTCTTCACCCCCAGGGGACAGAGCCAGTCGCTCATGAAGTTTCTAATCCTGTCTTTTCTTTTGGACCAGGTTTTTACTAATGATAAGACAGAAGAGTGTGTGAAGCTCACAAGTCTCTATTTGTTTGCAAAGAATGTGCGGTCTTTACTTCACACTTACCACTACCAGCAGATTTTCCTTCACGAATTCTCCATGGCCTATACCAAGTATGTTGGAGAAACACTGCAGCCCAAGGCATATGGCTACAATAGTGTGGAGGAGCTCTTGGGAGCGATCCCACAGGTAGGTGTCTTCTTGGTTTCTTGGAGAGCCTCTTCCTGAGGAGCCACAGGTGTAACTGAACCCAGGGCCCTGGGTTCAGTCCTCAGCATCTTGAAACGGTTGTCTCAAAACATCCTGTTAGTGTGAGATTAGTGATGCAGTGTTTTTCATTGATTCTTCAAACCTTAAAGCTCCTGTGTGCCAGGTACGTAGCCCCAGATCCTCCCCTTGGAAAGTGCTGGTAATGGGTGTAGATGCCTGGCAGGAAAGGAGTTGGTGTAGGCACTGCAGCGACAGCCTTGAGCAGAGGGCCTGTGCCCCAGGTGCCCAAGGAGGGACATGGCGGCACCCACTTGCTGGATGTGGGGGTCCCAGGGCAGCAATACCAAGGATATGAGCCAGTTACTATGTGAGGAGGAGGGGAGAGGGCAGTCCAGACGGGTAGCACCAGCTGATGGAGCAACAAGCAGCAGCACAAGATGCCAGGACACTAACACCACGTTGGAGGGCTGGGAGCAGCCCAGTGGTAGTGCTCATTGGCCTAGCATGGGCAGGGCCCTGGGTTCAGTCCTCAGCTCTGCAACAAATAGAAATGGAACAAACCTGTGCCGGAGTCTGCCCGTGAAGTAAAGCTCAGCTTGGAGGGTTTTGCTCCTCTAGGTAAGGAGCTGGATTGCATGGGGGCTAGGAGGAGCCAGGCTGTGTTCAGAAAGCAGCTCAGTGGCTACTGTCAGTGGTGGGATTGAGTGGAACAGTACCGTAGGAGGGAGTTGGCCATCACAGAGGTCCTGGGAACTGCTAGACAAAGGTGAGTCAGGGTGAAAATGCAGGTTGAGCATCCCTAATCGGAAAACCTAAAATCCAAAATACTCCAAAATTCCAAGCAAAATTGAGTGCCAACATGAGGCTGCAAGTGGAAAATCCCACACCTGACCTCACGTGACAGGTGACACATTAAAAATATTATATAAAATAATTTCTGGAGCCAGGCATAGCGGCACATGCCTGTGATCCCAGCAAATCAGGAGGCTAAGGCAAGAGGATATCAAGTCAAGCCAGGGCAATTTAGACTCTCAAAGTAAAACAAAAAGGGCTGGGGCTGTAGCTCAGTGATAGAGTGCTTGCCTAGCATGCTGAGGGCCCTGGATTCAATCCTCAGTGATGCAGAGAAACAAAAACAGAAAAATCCTTTAGGCTATGGGTATAAAGCATATAGAAACATAAATAAATTTGTTTTACTTAAAATTTTTTATTGGTGCACTATAATTTTACATAATAGTGGAACTCCTTATGCCATATTCATGTGTGCACATAGTTTATTAGTACCATTCTTCAGTAGCACCCTCTCCCTCTTCTCCCCTCCTCCTCCTCCTCCTTGATCTGCTTACTCTACCGATCTCTCTTCTGTTATTATTTCAGTTAATACACTATAATTAAATATGTAAATAGAATCCACTGTGGTATATTTATACAAGGACATGGCATAATTGGGATTTTGTTCCCAGTCCTTCCCATACCCTCCCTCCCTCGCCATCCCCTTTCTCTACTCTGTTGGTCTCCCTTCTACATAAGCAAACTGTATGCTTAGCTTCGAGTCCCATCCCCAAGATGCCTCGTTACGTACACACAGATATTCCAAAATCCAAAGCCCTTCTGGTCTCAGACATTTCAGATAAGGGACACTCAGCCTGTAAGGAAGCAGAGGAAGTAGTAAAGACAGATGAAGACTGCTTAGGAGTCGAGACCAGGGACTTGGTGCAATCACACATGGGCCTGCAGCCAAGGGTCCCACCCCCACCCTGAGCTGACCAAGGAGGTGAACAGCACCATTAGGTGGGGTACTTTGCTTTAGGATTAGGATCAGAAACTTAGCTTAAAGGTTCTGGGAAAATCTTTATTTATTTATTTTTTATTGTGTTTAGTTTTTTGAAAAAATGGTAAGAGCTCTCATGTGAGACCTTTCTTAATCTCTGTGCCCAAACTGGTGTTTGAAAGGCATTCTTTTCAAGAGTCATAAAGAATATTTTTAAAGCTGACTTGATTTTCTGACTGCTCCACTTTTTCTCAAGGGGCATGTCTGTTTCTTTCTGTTGCTTTAGAAGCTAAAGAAAGTTTATAAAAATAGTTCTGGGCATTAATTTGGTTTCTCAGTTCTAGAATGTTAAAAGCAGGCACAAGAGGCCCACCCTTCCTGAATGCTAGGGCGTGTTCCCTCCTTTTCCACTGCTTAACCAGGAGTATGTCTTGTGTGCAGGTGGTCTGGATAAAAGGACATGGTCATAAGAGAATTGTAGTGTTAAAAAATGACATGAAAAGTAAGTAAGCACCCGTCCCCTGCCCTACGCAATCGTGGTTCTCTCACTGACCTTTCTCTGACGGGTGCTCCTTGTCCTCTAGGCCGGCTCAGTTCACTCAGTCTCTCCCCTGCCAATCCTGAACATCAGCCTGCAGACAGTGAGCGAATCCTGGAGGTGCCTGAACTGTGCGCAGCCTCGGAAACCCGGCTTGGAGCAAGTAGCACTGGTATGAGAGGAAAGGTGGATAAAACAGAGCTGTGGGGTCTAGGAGAAGGTGCAGGTGGGCGGAGTGGAGGAGGGGCAGCAGCTGCCATCCCATTAAGTAGCCACTCGTTCTCCAGAGCAGTCTTGGTGTTGCTGACAGACAGCCTGCATTCCATAGCTTTGGCACCCCCATGATAATTGTCCCCGTTCAGGTGTTTAAGTTATACTGATGTTTGCTAAAATGAAAAGTCGAGACTATCGGGATAGAGGGAAAGAGCTCCACTGGGATACAGCAGGGACAGTAAGGGGTCAGAGCTGAGGAGCAAAGTGGGGGTCAGCACATTTACTAAGAGGAGACATCGAGGCTGGGACCCTTGCTGAGCTGCCTAGCGGGATTCCTTCCCTGGGGCTTGGGCCTGTTTTGACAGTGACGGAGTGTCACTGAACTCTGCTCACAGGGAAGCTGGGTTGCACAGCTCCTCACAGGGCCAGACACCTGGCTGCAAGTCATCTGCTAACGTCCCCGCCTCTCTTCAGCAAGGAGTCACCTCCCTTCTCCAGAGAAGAGCTGAAATTGCAGGTGGAATTAGCCAGGAAGTGACGGGAGCAGGCCCAGGTCTTCTGAGTCTGAGCTTGTGCTCATGTCCCTCCTCAGAAGCTACTTCAAAGCTCTTTTTCCCAGTGGGGCCTCTTGAGGGGCCAGTGTTCCTAAGAGTACAACTCTCCAGGAGGTGACTGGCTGTGGCATTTCATTTACCAAGGGTCTTACTGCTGATGGCTTTTTAAAAAAAAGTTGATTGAGTACTTGAGCGCTTCCTAACTTGCTTCATCTTAAGGCTCAGCAACCCTCACGCACAGACTGGGCATTGGCCTGTGGTACACCACCACCTGCTCTCTCTGTACAGGGCCTGGTCAGACGGAGCAAGAGCTTCTCCGCCTGGCCAGCAGCTCCCCTGTCGACCTCCTGTGTGCACCTGTCCCGTCTTGCCTGCCGTCCCCTCAGCTGAGACCAGATCCTGTCATCCTGCAGTCTGCTGACCTCATTCAGTTTGAGGAACACCCTCAAGAGCCTTCTGGTAGGTCATAGTGTGTCTGGGCTGCGTTTCAGAAGCAGAGCCACGATGCCCGTGTGTGAAATGGCTGATGAAGACGGGGAGAGGCTACCACTTCAGGTGTAACAGTACCTGGCTACTTGGAACTTGCTTTCTTTGTTGGGGTTTCCCCAGAATAGGCCTCATACCCCAAAGCTGCTCAGGGAACATGAAGCTAGGGAACAGAGGTGGGCTGGAGGGGTGATGTCTCTGGCTGTGGAAGCCCCCGTGGAGGAGGATGGCAGGTCCCATCAGGGAACCTCCAGGCTTTTCAGAGGTTCAGCTGCTTGAGCACACCTTGCACCAGCTGCCTACGTTGCCTGTGGCTGGGACCCAGGGGGTGCTGGGGCCTTTTTTTTTGGTACCAGGGCCTGAACTCACTCGACCACTGAGCCACATCCCCAGCCCTCTTTTGTATTTTATTTAGAGACAGAGTCTCAGTGAGTTGCTTAGCACCTCGGAGTTGCTGAGGATGGCTTTCAACTAGAGA
Organism: Marmota marmota marmota; assembly: GCF_001458135.2. Classification (NCBI taxonomy): domain Eukaryota; kingdom Metazoa; phylum Chordata; class Mammalia; order Rodentia; family Sciuridae; genus Marmota; species Marmota marmota. The sequence goes on along the minus strand of NW_026000185.1, from coordinate 11,188,032 downwards.
TCCTCCTGTCTCAGCCTCCAGAGACACTGGGATTACAGGAGGGCACCACTGCCCAGCCAGTGCTGGGGCTTTTTGAGGTGTGAAGAAGCGAGGCATCTGCTTGCTTCAGCCCTGGAGTCTGTCCAGCAACCTGAGGATAGAGGGGAAGCTGACCTGGTCGGGTCCTGACTGACAGCCGGCCTCACGATGTGCAGTGGGGTTCTGCCTTGTGCCAGCCTGTGCTGGGAGCTGACGGTCACTGCTGACCCTTAACAGACACTCAGGGAGCCACTGCTCCCACTTCACAGCTTAGGTGACCTGTGGCCCAACTAGAAATGCAGCTAGACAATGGCCAGGACACTGTAGAGCCAGGATTGAACCAAGGCCTCCTCAGTGTCACCAGGCTCAGAGTTCCCGTGTGGCTGATGGGTCCTTACTCCCCTGACAGAGAGAATGGATAGGCAGGGGCATCCTAGCAGGAAAACGTGGCCCATCAAGGTGCAGCCAAAACCGACGTCTCTAACACTTGGTGGTCCACGAGGAGGGGAGGGCAGTTAGACACGTTTGAGTGTGTGACATGTAGCTAATATGTAAATTATGGCCTAGGTGTGACATTTGGTGGATTAGTTTTTAAATACCTTTTGAGAAAATACAAGCCAGAAACTGAAAACCAATACTTCTGTATGTCCTAGAATTAAAAGTGTTTTTTTTGTGTGTTTATAGAAATTATGAATTTAAGCCAAGAAGAAAGCATTGCAATTCCAGTACCAGGAAGGAAGGAAATGAAGGAAATGCTGCCCTGTTACTCCAGCCCCTCCTGCGTCCCAGTCGCTGCCCCAGAGCCGCCTCGCCCCTCAGGAGCCCCGGAGCCACCACTCAGCAAGGACCCTGTGGAAAGCCCCGCCAAAAAGCAACCCAAAAACAGAGTGAAATTGGCAGCCAACTTCTCCTTCGCACCTGTAACCAAGCTTTAATTCCCACTGTGAACATAGAGTTAGGATGGGGAAAAACTGTCTGATTCTGCACACAAAAATGGGCTCAAAAAACAGCCTTTTATGTTTTAATGAAACCCCCCAGAAGCCACTTAACTGCTTCTTTAGAAGTATTCCATGATATTTTTGTCCTTTTAAATTGAACACAGCTTTCAGCTGAAGTTTCTCTCTTTTTTTTTTCCCCTCAATTATTTGAAAGAACTTCTGGCATTTGTTAAAGAATCTTTAATATATTTTCCCAAATTTTTCTCAACTATTAGGCAACACAGTGTGTTGCGGAAGAAGTAAGCAGTGGAAACCCAACTAGCAGGAAGTGGTCTTGCTTCCATTGAGCCGCTTCAGGGGTGTGACCCCACAGTAGCATACAGAGCCGCCGTCCTCGCTCCCCGAGGTCCCTGACAGTGTCAGCCCAGTGTGTGTTGTGTCTGTGAAGCAAATTCTGTGCGGAGCCTGCACATGCACACGCGGAAGGAGGGTGGGCAGGGCGTTGAGCTGCGTTCTCAGGTTAGACTCTGAAGGTTCCTGGCTTCCATGTGACTTGTAAGCATGCCCAGTTTTTATTTAACTATGTCTGTAGTTGACAAATATGGCTTCATCACAAATTTTTTAAAATGTTTCCAATGTAGGATTCCCTTTAGGAGCTTTCTAGAAAGTTGAGGTGCTTTAAGCTTCCCTTCTATTTTAAGTTCCAGTTTGGCGTGGATCAGGTGAAGGGTAAGGAGATGGTCTTGGCGTCATGAGTTGAGGTCAGCGTTTGAATTACAGCACACATTACTGTGTGTCGAGAGGCAGTGTTGGAAAGAGTCTGATTTTCTAAAATATGCATCAGATGCATAAATTATAAATCAGAGCTGAGTGGTGAGGTACTTTAACAGGAAAGGGATCAATACTATTTCCACTAGGAAGAGACAGTAATTCGATCTGTACATGTGAAGGCCAAGGTTGATCAACTTAACCTTGTTTTTGTAATTTTAAAGCTGGTGTTGGTAGCTGGGAAGCTGTACATGTGGAGAGGTGTGTGTCTACGTGTTAACTCAGCCTCTTTTAAGTGTCTGTTTTTACTCTTGTCACTTCTCGCCGTTGGAAGCATGTTTGGGTTTTTTTGTGGTGTCTGATGTTGGCATTTGAGAAAAGCCAGCCTTCGGGGGCACTGCCTGTGGAATGGCCTTCCTCTCCAGTGCCTGAGGTCTCTGCTCATGGGTGACCTCTCACCCCTGCTGGAGAAACCTGACATTTACAATGGATTGTATTTGTTGGGCAAAAAGGGCGGATTCATTCATAGAGCAGAAAGAACCTGTTTGGCAAGTGGCAAGGTCTTCCACTAGTTAGTTGGTTTCTTTTGGGGAAATGTTTATATTTTGTAATTTCTAGAAAGCCAGAAAAATGGGCTCTGATGTCATAGCCAGCATTTGATAAAATGCCACAAAATAAGGGCTATCGAGAGATTTTTACAAGTTGGATTTTTGTTCCCCAAATCTTTTAAATGAAGCCACTGGTGCCTGGTTCTCGGCACAGGGCCCCAGTCGAGATGGAACAACGCTGGGAAACCTTCTGCGTGCTGTGGCAGTCTGCACGTTCTCCTGAAGGCCTTTCCTCTGCAGGCATAGTGTTACAGGAAGTACAGGGCAAAACGCAGCTTTTTATAAAACGCTGTAAACCATGTAATAAAGCGGGTGTCTAGAACATCAGCGCCTTACTCTGAGACTTCATAAGGCTGAGTTTGCACACTTGGGCTTCAGTTTTGCTAGCATGTAAAGAACTGTGGACTTCAGAAACGTAAGAGGTATCATTACAAGTCACGTGGAAATGTCTCAAGGAGCAGGTTCTTTGGGCAGCAGAGAAAGAAGGTCTGCGCTGTCGTGTGAATGTGTCTTTGCGCCATTTGCTGGGATTGCCGGTTAGTCTGGGACACTCTTGTGACTAACAATTGCTGTTTAAAGATGTGCGCTACAGGGGCACGGGCCCTGTCCTGACGTGCTCCACAGCGGACAGTTCAACTGCTGTCTATTTTTTTATCCAGAGGCTTAATTAAGTGAATGACAAAATGATGTATGCACATTGAGACGAAGTTCTTTATTTCTAGGTGGCAAGATGTACCGGCTTAGAGTTATCTGTTTTTAAAAAAAAAAAAAAAAAAAAAAAAAGACAAAAGTTATCACCAAGACCCCCTTCCCCATCTTGCACTGTTGGTTTTGGATCGGGCGTGGGGGAGGAAATGTTTTTCTTAACTGTCTACTTTGTTTGAACACTTTTTTTTTGTGGTTCAAGTGCTATTTTGTGTGTTGGGACCAAACAGTTGTCAATAAACTTTACAAGCAAGCATCCAGCCTGGGGTTTCCGAGTGAGTGCTTCGTCTCTCTGTGGGAGGGATGATGATCCTAAGTCTGACTTCTTCATCTCGACTTCCCTGACTTCTCACCCCTCCTGAGCATCAGGTCAGTGTGGGATGGAGAGCCCCCGAGGCTGGTGTGACATTTGAACTTTTCCAGTTTTGGTTCCAGTTTTATATCAGGATGGAGAAACCCGATAGCCACACAGACCTTCCAGCTAGAACACTGGGGCAGTTCCTAGGCTCTCGCTCCCAGAAGGAAGTCCGCCTTCTGACTGCCTCAGCTTTTGGTCACTGCTGAACCTGCCGTGGGAATCAGCCAGTTGGGAAGAGGCTTCTTCCTCAGATTCAGCAGGACAGCCTGCGTCCCCCTGCCACCCCCACCCCTGGTGACACTATGGAAGGACCTGGGGGAGGCTTGAGTAAATTACTTCTTGATAAGGTGCGATTTCTTTTTAAGTTCAATACTGAAATCTCCTGAAGACCGTAGGCAGTCTTTCCCACTACCACCCCTGAGACCGTCCCTTCCCTCCACCCGAGGCAGTTCATGTAAGGCCTCTTCCCCTTGCACCTCTAGATGCTGGATTTGAGCACAGAGGGACCCCCCACCCCTGCCACCCACCTCTCCTGCCCTCTCAAGAGTTTCTAGAGCTGCAGCTGTGTAGATGGGGACTGCAGGGCCCTTGCCTTTTGTGGGTTAGAGCCCCTGCATCTGCGTGTCAGCCAGACGTGGACTCGGGAAGGAAACGTCGGGGAGGAAGCTCCTGTTCTGCTTCCGTGCAGGGGGTGCTGGTGAGGTATCGCTCGTGGGCTCCGAGGCCTGAGCCCTGCAGCGCACCCCGCTCTCCTCTCTGACCTGGCCTCCTCTCAGCCTCCTGGCTGTGCATTGCCTTCCTGCTGGGGAGCCTCCTGCTGCTGCCCCTGGGCCCAAGTCCAGGCAGTGGCTAAGAGTTGGCCTGTTTTGAATCTCCACTTACCTCTTCCACGCCTCCCTCCCCACCTTCAAATGAGGCCAACAGGAACACTTCAGAGAGTCCTTTCCCGTCGTGAATGAGCTACTAGAAGTGAAGCACCCGAAGGACCACAGGACCTGTGACCCGTGCCCATCTGTACCCCTGGTGCTCCCCGGGCACTCGGGTCTGAGCACACACCTGGTTTTCTCAGGGAGATTCCTCTGAGCTGCTGTTCTCTCCGCGGACCAGGCAAGTTCGCCCGCTTCTCAGCGCCAGCCCTGTCGAGCGCCACTCTCTGGAGTCTCCGAGACTGCCCTTGTCTTTAATAGCACATGAGAAGCAGTAACGCTCACAGTGTGCCACGGAATATGTCTTCTTGTTCCCCTTGACCAGGCCAGGAGGTTGGCGAGGGTCGGAACGGTCTGGTTTTTATTCACTTGCCTCTCCCCAGGACCTGGGGTCTGGCTCACAGTACTAACAGGCCATGTTAGTTTTCTGCAGCTACGTGACAAATCACCACCAGTGTGTGGCTACTGTCTCGTGGTTGGTGTGGGTCCAGGGGCAGGCACAGCTTAACTGCCGTCAGGATGCCGCGAGCTGGTTTCTCATCTGGAGGCTTGACTGGGACAGAACGCTCCGTACTCCTTGAGGATTCGACCAGATTCACTTTCTTGAGGCTCTGTGTGGCTCTGGGCTCCAGCTCGTTGCTGGCCTCTGCCGGAGGCCATCCACAGTTCCCGCAGCATGGACATCCTCAGAATGGCCGCTTGATTCACCAGGCCAGTGAGGAGAGCCTCCCCGCGGCGGCATAAAGCAACCTCGTCAGGGTGGTGACTTCTTCTGTCTTTGCCATGTCCCACTGGCTAGAAGAAAATCCCACATCCTGCCTCACAGACAGTCCTTAAGCATTTGAGGAATGAGCAACTGGCTGAATTTACAGGCCCAAGACATCCAATCCAGGTCCAGGAATGGGGCAGAAGGGTCCTGGCTACACCCAGGCTGACAGCCAAGATGCAAAGCTGCAGGGCTCTGGATCAGCCGCTTTCCGCCCCACACAGGTTTACAGAGGGAGAAGGAGACAAGGAGGTTAAGCCTTGGCCCAAGTCCAGGTTCAGTTGAGCTCCCTCTGGGTGCCAGGCATGAGCCAGATGTGGGGCCCGGATGAGCAAGGTGGGCCCAGCTGTACGGTTCTGGTTCCCTGATGGCAGCTGCACACCAGGGCCCTTTGCAGACGGGAAGACGCCTCCAGGTGATGGTGGTGGCGAAGTTGAAGAGGGGCCACCAGCATCACCAGGGCACTGTGATTAACACAGAGGTTCTGTGGGCAAGGCCACAGGGCAGAGGTCTTCAAAACCGCCAGGGTCATGAGAGACAGGACCGCCTGGGGGGTGGGGGGTCCGTCAGACTGAAGGAGACTTTGGAAAAAGACTTAGCAACTCCACACTAGATCACATCCTGGACTTGGGAGGGCAGAATTGTCATGATGGAAAATCCAGGGGCGACTGACCAAGTCTGAGTCCTGGGCAATTCTACCAATGAAATTTGATGATTATGAAAGAGAACAAGAACACCTGCGTTCTTTGGCACACACTGAAGGATCTAAAGGTACGGTGACATTATGTTTGCAATTAAGTCAGGTCATTCTGGAAAAGCAAAAGCAAGTGGGTATACAGAGAGGGAGGGAGGTGATCAAATATGAAACACCAAAACCAGCGCTCAGTGAGTCAGGCGGCCACGTGAGAAGTCCTGTACTCTTTAAACACAGTCACACGTCACTAAAGGATGAGCCACATTCCGAGAAGTGTGTCATCAGTGGATTTTGTCATCGTGCAAACATAAAAGTATTGACACCAAATACAGTGGCTACAGCATAGGCATCCTGTGTGTGTGGTCCCCAAGGGAAGCCAGGAGGAGTGGTCAAGAGACACAGGGTCCAGATGATAGCTCCTGAACCCAGTGCTATCCCTAATTTGGGGACATCCCAGGCCAGGAGCTAGAAAACACCCTTCTTTATTTTTTCCTGTTAGACATTTTTTTCTTTTTGACTGTTCTTATTTGTGTGTGTGTGTGTGTGTGTGTGTGTGCGCGCGCGCGCGCGCGCTGGGAAAGGAACCCAGGACCGTGCATGCGAGGCAAGCTCTCTTCCAACTGAGCTGTGTCTCCAGCCCGACTGTTCTTATTTTTTATTTTAATTTTTTAAATCATTTGTTTCATTTTTAATTAATTTTATTTCAGACTGTTTTTAGTCTTTGCCTGTTCGGCAGTTCTCTGCATGAAGGTCCAGAAGGGATCCCACCGCCCCCATGCTGAGGCTCAGGTGGGCAGCCCTGCCTCCATGGAGGCCCTGGTGGCCTTCCTGCCTCCTCACAGCCCCCAGCTTCCCCTTCCCACGTCCCAATCCTGCAGGGTCTCATTCCCCAGAGGAGGAAGGGGGATGAGCCCCGTCGTCTTCCCTGCAGAGCCTGCGAGCCCTGGAGCTGGCAGCAGAAGAGCTGGGGCCTCTCCCCACCCTGTGTGGAGGCTGGGGTGGAGGTCTGGAGGGGTGCTGGGGTGGAGGTCTGGAGGGGTGCTGGGGTGGAGGTCTGGAGGGCGCTGGGGTGGAGGTCTGGAGGGCGCTGGAGTTCCCAACAAAGCAGAAGGAAATGGGTTCCTCGTCACCTGGGTGGGTGGCCATGCTGGAAGTCCTCGCCACCCTCACAGACATCCTGGGAGAGTGGCCTCGTTGTGGGCGTGGTGCAGCTTGGTTTCTGGGGTGCACGGAGCAGAGGGGCCTAAGCACCATGTCAGGCTTTGCAAGAGTAGAGGAAGGGACGTGTGGGGACAGAACAGTGAGGGATATGGGAGTCTCACGGGGCAGGTGTCGAGAGTCACATGTGACAGTGGGACCAGAAAGAGTAGAAATCTTGGGGAAGCTCGGGGACTGGGGCCTCAGCTGGCTTTGGGGTTCACCCGGTCCCTGAGCGTCTGCCCCGTGGGGACAGCCGTGCGCCTCACCTTTTCCCACCCAGCCCCAGGCCCTCCAGGAAGCACAGCGAGGCCCGGCCCCTGCCCATCTCGCGTCTCCTGTTTCTGACTTGACCAGGAGTGACTCTCCTGCGCCCTCTCTCCGAGGCCCCTCTGGTTCTCTGTCTTACAGGCCTGGACACTGAGGCCTCCGGGAGGGGAGTCGACGGCGCGTCCACACCCAGAGGACGGCGTTGGGCTGTCGGCCTGAGCCGTCCAGCTCCAGCTGAAGCCCTCGGTCCCTTTCTAGATGGCGGCCCCTATTGCCACTGCTGCTGCTCAGGGCTGCAGTGGTTCAGATTTGACACCCTGTGACCTCCATGTCCCTCGCTGGAAGGCAGGTAGTGCCTAGGCCAGAGTCTCCACGCGCCCCAGCGCCTGCCACCCCTGCGTTAACCAGGGACTTAGCCGCTCAAGAAAGGGAAGGTGACCTGAGCCTCGCTCCTCAAGGCAGCTGTCCTGAGTGCTCTGCCTTCCCATGATGCCCGTCCTGTGACCCTGTTGGTGGCAGGCCTCCAAGTCCTGGCCGGCAGCCTCCTTGTGGGAGGTGACACTGCGGCTTCTCAAGCTGCAGATGGCCAGCCACGTCCCCACAGCTCAGGGCTCAGGGCCATCCAGCCACCACCATGGAGCTGAGGTTCCTGTGGCTTCCACACCAATCACAGCACAGTCCTGAGGTCACCTGGCTCCTGGGTGATGGTGGCCTCAAGGACACGCCCCCCCACACACACACACTTCACTCTGCGTGAATTTCCTTCTTCCCCGGCTGCTCCTGCTCAGTTTGTTTGTCCCCTTGAGTGCTGGCCCGAGCCAAGGGCGGTGGGAGAGGCAGACGGGCGCCTGGGGCTGACGCCAGGCCCTGGGCCCCCAACCTGGCCGCTGGCCCCGTGGGAAACAGCGGATGGCTTCAAACGGGGAAGCAACACACCTGTCACACGAACCGTTCAGAAGGATCATCTGGCTCCCGAGGGCAGCACGTGGGTGGTTCAGGGCGAGCCCCGTGGAAAGAAGGGCCGGTGGGAAGCTGAGTAGTTCTCGGCCGCGAGAACGATGTGGGGAAATCTGGGAGAGGTGCCGTCGGGGAGCATGGCAGGAAGAGCCAGAGAACCCAGAAGAGAGTGGGTGTCCCAGCATCAAGAGGGGTGGAGGGGAGGGGGACAGAGGAGACTGACGTGTGGAAGAGCAGACCGGAGGGGACTTTTAACCACACAAAAGAGGCTGTGAGAATGACTTGGAGGAGGGACCAGAGGTTGGCATCATTCAGAGAATCCCGGGCAGCTGCAGAGAGCATGAACCCGGGAGACCAGCGCTGGGGGCCACTCAGGACACTGCTGCTGCCGCTGACCGAGAAAAGCTGAGAGTGGCCACCCCAGAGCAGCCAGGTCCTAGGGAAACGTAGGAGGTGGGCACTTCAGACCTGCAAATTGAAGGGGCACCACGTGGAACAGAAGGGCCAAGGACTCGTCTTAGGACAACCTTGGGGCTGGGTGGTGCCCTTTCCTGAAATGGAAAAAAATAAATAAAACGTGGCAGCTGAGGGCAGTTTAGGAGAGGAGTTGACTAACTTCATCTTCAAGCTCCAGAGAGGAAATATTCTAGAATCCACGGGCCACATATTCTCTACACTCCACTCTGCTGTCCTAGCACCAAATACGCCACAGACAATAGGTAAGAGAATGCGCGTGACTTTTCCAATGAACCTTTATTTACAAAAGCAGAAGGCAGGTGGGATTTGGCCCCTGTTGCTGGTCCTTGAGTTAAGACAGGTTACATTGCAGGTGCCTGTTCTAGATTCAAGTGGAGAGCCTCCAGAAGCAGTCAGAGAAATGCATCTGAGCTTCAGAGAGAGGTTTAGGCTGCAGAAACTGTCCTGGGTGCATCCGCATATTGATGGCTCTCCAAGGTGTGCAGGAGATCCCGGGAGAGGAGAGAGCAGGAGGCCAAGGGTCAGGCTTTGAGGACAAGGAAGCCTTAAAGGGGTCTGGAGAGGGATCTTCCTGAGCAGGAGGAAGCACACCTAGAGAGTGGAGCCCCCGGGGGTCAAGTCGAGCACCCGTCTGGGTCACCCGCCACAGAGAGCCCCCATGGTGCAAGGGCCAATGTGCACCAGCTGCACCTAAACAAATGGCTGCTTCCTGGCACGAGGGGTCCGGTGCAGGAGAGGGACAAAATCCAGGTTAACATAGATCCTGGAGGGCTCTGGGCATTGGGGAGGTGCAGATCGCAAATCTGTGGTCAACTCTAAGAGGACTGTGAAGGAAAATGGAATGAAGGGTGTTTTTGTTTTTGTTTTTTAAGTGAGAGGTTTGTTTAAACACTAGTAAGGAGAGAGAAACCTGTCAGGGCCCCAGGAAAGAGAGGCATGGGTGATAGATGTCTCGACCACTAACTGCCACATTCCCTGGGCCTTGGATTTACTGCCACATCCTAATCCATACAGTGGAAATAATATTAGGAGCCACCACATCAGGCCGGCATGAGACAAACGAGCTGACGTGTGTACATTGCTCAGTGCACAGCGATAAACTGCAATAAATATCAGCATCCTTCCCCATGGCTCCCCACGGGAGCACGTCTGAAGGGGTGGGAACCCCAGCTGAAGGATTCCCAGCTTCTCAGGCAGCCCTGGTGACCCAGGAGCATCATAAACTTTACTTTATCCTGCTCTTCTGTGAAGATCTAAATAAATGTTTGTTTGTTTTAAATCAGTGGAAAAGCAGGAAAATAAGGTCAGTCTACCCAGGGCTTAGTGGAAGCTCGAGAGGCAGGATTTTTATGAGAGTTCAACCCCCCTGGGTCTCTCCATCAGTGAGTGACTGTCCTATGAGTGGCCTAAGGTCTCCCTGACCCACATTTTCCACAGGGGAGAGGAACAAACCCTTTGTAGCCTAATTAATTTTTTAGGGGGTACTAGGATGGAACTTAGGGTTGTTTAAACCCTGACCAACATCCTCATCCTCCCACTTTTTAAAAAATTTAAGATAGGGTCTCACTGAGTTGCTTAGAGCCTTGCTAATTTGCTGAGGCTGGCTTCAAACTTGTAATCCTCCTGCCTCAGCCTCCTGAGCCACTGGGATTACAGGCATGCGTCACTGTGCCTGGCTGCACCCTGAATTTTCATTGGGGGTTAGAGTGGGAAGGATCTACGGTGGTTTAATAGTATCCCCCACACCACTCCACCATATTCATGTCTCCCCGGGATCTTTAGAATGTGACCTTACTTGGAAATAAGGGTTAACAGAAGTGAGGATCAAGGAAAGGTCATATTGCATCAGAACAGGTCCTAAATATGATGAATGTGTGTTCATAAGACCAGGAGAGGACCCACAGAGAGAGACATCCAGTAGAGGAAGCCATGTGAAGACAAGAGGTAGAGATTGGAGCAAAGTAGCCAAGGAAAGCCAAGGATTGCCAGGAGCTCTAGGGAGCCAGAGAAAGGAAGGAAGGACTCTTCCCCACAGCCTTGGGAGGGAACACGGCAGACACCTCAGTTACAGACTTCTGGCCTCCAGAAATGGGAGAGGATGGGTTTATCGTATAAGCCACCCAGTTAGAGGTAATTTTGTTACAGCAGCTGGAGAATACTCATACGTTCTATCTCCATGCTTAGTATAGGGCACCAAAGAAGGACATGGCGTCCTCTGATTCTGGTGACATTGGTTGGAGCCTCTTCAGCATCAGAATGTCAGGAAGAAGTGTGTGAGCAAAGCCTGGACTGAGGTAGAAACACATCTGAGACAGATTGGGAGGCCCAAGGTGGGAGGCCTGCAGGAGGGTCCATCAAACCAAAGACTGGAGGTCACCTCCAACGCTGCTGTGACTAGAAACCCGCAGATTTATTGTGAGTCCCAAATACTTTGAAAATGGTACCCATTCGTGGTCCAAGAATGTTACTTCTAAGTGTCCCCTTAAGGAAAAACCCCAAATTCAGATGATTTGTCTCCTCAGGATATTTATCGTTACATCATTTTACAACATCGAAAAAGCTGGAAACAGTCTAAATGCCCAAGGGTGAGGAAATGGTGAGATAAATGACGGTATATCCACGAGATGGATTACTAAGCGGCCAGTATAAATATGTATGAAGAGCATTTAATGTTTACAAAGAGCTTTCAATGAAGCGGGGGATCCGTCGCCACATAATGACCTGTGGCAAAAACACTGGTTCTAAAATGGTAGAATACGGTGCCGAGCATGAGAAAAAAAGAAATATATAAAAAAGACAAGGAAACATGCCAAAATACTAGATGTCTCCATGGAGGGATCATGGATGCTTAAAACAAACAAACAAACAAACAAAAAAAGTCTTTATATTTTCTGTACTTTTAAAATGATTTACTACGTACATCAATCACTTCCATAATCAAGGGGAAAAAATTAAAGCATTTAAAAAGCGGTGTACGTGGTTTCCATTTTATTTTCTCTGATGGATGACGGAACATCAGCGAACCTTGAGTTACACTAACTACTAAGGCCGGTCACGACACACATACACGGACAGAGAGGTCACACGGGCTGTGCCGGGCTGGCTATAGCAAATGTACATCAAGTTGGACAGGTGGAATTGTTAGGCTGGTTCAAATACGCCACCAGAGGATGGGACACGGCTGGGTCACGCTGTCTCTCCCGCCTGTCAGCGTTCTTGATGGAGGTCTGGGTGTTGGGCTGGTGTGGTGACATCCCACTGGCACTCCTGCAGTGGCCCCCCCGGTGGGTAACGAGCGTCTGGGTCAACGTCTGTTCTGGGTCCCCTTCCGTCTGTCCTGGCCTTGGCCTTGGATTCCCCTCTTTCTTCCAAGCACTGGATCAGCTGCTGCCCAGACCTGTCCCCACTCAGCTCCATGCCCCTGGGCCACACATGGCAAGTAAAAGAAGAGCCAAGAGCACGGTGGACACCCTCCCGATGTGAACTGGGCCCGGACACAGGATGGGAGGAAGCAGGAGATGTGACCACAGCGTGGCACACAAGCTCAAGTCTTTAACAGACAGGCCATCGGCCTCCAAGAACGTGACACTGATGGTGCCTGAGAGATGCATGGGCTACGTGTAGGGCCCTCCAGTGGGGGGCACGGTCCCTGGGAGAGGACAGACGGGGGATGGGACCTGTGCCTATTTGGGGCAGGCCTGACAGCAGAGCTAGGAGGGTGGAAGGGGAGGTGTCCAATACGGTGCTAGATTGTTGAGAAGTCACAACTATACACACCTGGGGACCGATGCCCCTCTCCCAGATGATTTGCACAGTGGGTTAGATACAGCTAAATAGAAGTGGAGATAAACTTTTCTGAGGGAGGACCTTCCTGGTGGTTGGATAATTGGTGAGGCAGACTCCTGGGTTCGGCATGCTCTGGGGAGGGCCATGCGACGGTGAGGGACTCCCTATTGCTACACTCTGTACAGGGCGGCCGGCCCGCCTGCCGCGCCCATGGCCCCTGGCGGCAGTCACAGGCTTGCCTTCAACCCCTTCCGGAAGCCTTGGAGAGCTCTTAGGCCCCGGTGAAATGGGGGCTATGACGACAAGAGGGTGGGAGGGGGGTCCCCGTGGCCCCGGGGCACCCTGTGTGGGGGCTACATGATGTTGCACTGGGTGGCCCCGCAGCAATCCTTGATGAGTGCCAGCCCAGTCTTGGCCACCGTGGGCTTGCTAGGTGGGGGCTCTGCTTTCTTCTCTGCCCGGGAGCCTGCAGCAAAGTAGAAGCACAGAGGGAGAGAGGGAGAGGTGAGGCAAGGAGAGCCCTGAGCACCGGCAGCCCCAGCCCACCCCAAGCCCAGGCCAGGCCTTGCTCAGGTGATATGGAGAGCTGCTGTGCATTATATATGGGCCAGTGTCTGGTCCCACTTCCCTCTGGGCCCACTGGCTTCCAGCTCTCAGCTTCCAACCACAGCCCTCTCCTAGCCACCATTGTAAATGCCAAGCCTCACCCATGACCTGGCATTCAATCTGAGGGGTCACATCTTTCAAATCTGGAAAATGATCCTGTATTTTCAGATACCCACCCCCACGTTGGCTGCTTCCTCTCCATCTGGATTGCCTACTAGATAGAATCGGACCTTCTCATTCTATCCTCTCTGATTCATGGCCTCTCATATTTTACAACTTTTTCTGTTTATGCTGGGTAATTTCCTCAGGTCTGCTTTCCAGTTTATGAGCTGTACCTTCAACTGTGTCTCTATATTTAGTCCATTGAGTTTTTACTTTGACAATTTTTTTTAAAGGGTAATTTTTTGAAAATCAATCAATTCTTTTTTCATAGCATCCTGCTTTTTAGCTTTGGTTTCATTCCTTATCTCTAATCATTTAAATGTATGTATTGTCTCTTTAAAATAGTTGCTATATCTGGTTCTTGGGAGAGCATTCTCTTTGTTGCATCCACTGATTTTCCTCACAGTGGTAGAGTTTTATTTTATTTTGTGTGTGTATTTGTGTGTGTGTGTGTGTGTTTTGTACTGGAGATTGACCCCAGAGCAGTTAGCCATTGACTCATATCTCACCTTTCTTTATTTTTTCATTTTGAGACCAGATCTTTCTAAGTTACATAGGGCCTCACTAAATTGCTGAGGCTGACTTTGAACTTGTGATCCTCCAGCCTCAGCCTCCCAAACCCCTGGGATTACAGGCGTGCACCACCACACCCAGCTTCACGGTGGTACAATTCATGTTGGGTTTTGATATTTACTGAGAGCTCCTCTTGGTGGGAGTCGTTTTTCTCCAGGGTAGTGCTGTGTGTCAGGGGATGCAGAAGACTCACTGATCAGTTCTGCATTTGCTCTTGCTAGGGCCCCAGAGATTTCACTGGTTTTCAATTCGCTTTTATTTTTCAATCTGGGATTTCAGCACCAGATGAGTATTGTGGGCCCACACTTCACCCCTTGCTTATGGTGTGGGCTGGGTGTTTTGATTTCTTACTGAGACCATTTCTTTGTTCTATCCCTAACCTCACACAGAAGGAAGGTTTTCTTGCTCCTTCTCCATATTGTTGAGTGGAATTTTTCTATTTTGCCTTTTTTAGAAGAGTCCGTCCCTCGAGGATGCCGGCTTCAGGCAGGGATCACGTACCTTGTGGTCTTAGGAATCAATAGAAGAGAAGACAGATTCCCTCCCTTCCTCTGCCTTTTTTTCTTATGTGCTTGGAATTGAACCCACTGAGCTCTTTTCATTTTTATTTTTTTGAGACGGGGTCTTGCTAAGTCACCCAAGCTGGCCTCCAACTTGTGATCCTCCTGCCTCAGCTTCCCAAGTAGCTGAGATTATAGGTGTGAGCCACCACAGCCAGGAGGTAACAGATGTTCTCCCAGGAGGTAACAGATGGCAAAGTAAACTGGGTTTGTGTCTCTAAACATGGTGCAGCTTTTGGTTTTTGTATTCCCAACATGATTCCAGCCCTGACCCTGGTAACAGCTCCTGTCTCTGTGGCTGCTGGAGGGGGAGGGCACGTGACACAGACCTGGCCAATCAGGGTACCCCAACCTCTCCATAACAGTCACGGGTCTCAGAGATGGGAACCGAATCTAAGGGAGACCAGAGTCTTCCCCTGAGATTTGTGTATTAAAATACCAGGAGAACAGACCTGGCATCGCCTTGGAGCTGCCAACCCATGGTTCTGGGATTCTGACCCATGGAGAAGGGGTGTGTACTAGGGGGACATGAAGTTAGCATGCCAAGAAGGGCAGAGATGAGAAATGGAAGGAGAGTGGGGGAATGCTGACAGTGTCCTCTCTCTGACACCCTGTTTCTTGTCACTCTTCCTCCAACAAGTCCTCTTTTTTGCTTAGACCAGATCGAGCTGAGCATCGTTTCTTATAACTGAAGGAGGCCCTTGAATTCAGCAGTGGGACGCCTCTGAGAAACACAGAGCCAACAAAGAAAGAGAAGACAGCTCCTCGACAGGAGGAGCCAGCATCACTTTAATTTCCTGGTGGACACTGGTTCCCCCAAATCGAGGGTCCACCTTGCGGCATTTCCCAGACTTATTTCACAAAAACCCTTTTGCTCTAGGTCTTTCGTTAAGGCTCGTATTCTGAGAAGTGCTTCTGGCCCTCCTGAGATCCCAGCCCTGACAGGGGCCAGAGTTCCCGGGGCCTCACCAAACCATGTGACCAGGGAAGGACCACTGCTGGGGTAGAACGTGGGCCTGGGGAATTGGATTGCAAGAAAGCTTTTTTGCTGTGCCCTCTGGTCCCAGATCTCTCTGAAATATCCTTCCCTCTCTCTGGTGGGGGAAGAGGAGGAATGGTGAATGCACTCACTGGCTGGAGATTTGGCTACTTTGTCTAGAGGTTTTAACTTGATTCTCAGGAAATCGGCCATTTCCTTGTCTTCTTCTTGCTCCCTGGGAAGGCAGATGTGCAAAAGAGAGAACAGAGTGAGCGAGGAAACATCTAGGCGCCAAGGGAAGGGGGCGCGAGGTGCTAAACGCGTGGGGCCGGGGGTAGGGCTTTGCGGACGGTACCCACGGGTTGTGTGCTCTGTGTGTGGCGCGTGGGGATCGTGCGCGTTGAACTGCTCTGAACCAGAGACGTGTGGACAGTGGGTGAATACAGATGCAGAGCTAGGGGTGAGAGCCCAGAGCAGAGATGGACATGACCGGACCCAGCTACCCGGCTGGGGGTTCAGTGAGCTGGGCAACATCTCTCCTGACCCTGTACCTTCAAGCCACCCCTGTCACCTGTGCTCCCACAGGTGTGTGGCAGGTCTTAGAGAAAGTCGCCTCAGCTCATCAAGGTCACCAGGAATAAAGTCGATGGTCCCAGCCCAGCTGAGCAAGGCAAGGCCTATCCTAGGGGCCTTATAGAGAGACCTCAGGGGACACAGAATAAAGAGTTGCCCTCCTCAAAGAGAGAGACTCCAAAGGCTTTGTTTGGAGACAAAAAATTTTTAAGAATCAACATTCTCAGCGTTTTCTATGCCCAGACTCCTCAGGAACCTTCCAGACCCCTGGGCCTGTGGTCGTCCGGGTCAAACTGGCCAGGAGGAATGGGTATAAAAGGGCCTTGGAGCCACTGAGGAGAAGGGACGGAAACAAGGCAATATAGGGGCAGAGTTTCTGTGGATACTGACAGGAGAAGTTTCTAGAAGTTGCCTTGATGAGTTGGGAAACTATGTAGGGAGCTCTGTCATTTGTTATGTGATGTCATCTCCCCGCCCCAGGGCACCTCCTGAAATGACGTTCACCTAAGACACACAGGACTTTGCAAGACTTTGGGGGGCTGGCTTGGAGTTCTATTAAGTGGGAAGCGGGTCCTCAGGCCCGAAGGCTGGGATTCATTTGGGGTCAGTGACTGGGGAGCCTGGTGGAGGCCGTGTGGGTGTTGGGCCAGGCAGGGCCTCTCGGGAGCAGAGCATGGGTTTTGAGGGGAAGGAGGAGGCTGGGGTCTGGTGGCCGCAGGCTTGAGGATGTGTCCCCACTCACCTTAGCCGCTCCACCTCCGCGTCGTCCACGAGGAAGTCTCTCTTCTGCACGAGTCTGTGGATCTTCTGGATTAGCTCATCCTCTCTCTGCTTCTGCAGCTTGGTTTTTTCTTCTTCTGGGAAGAACAAAGCATCAGTAAAGAAACAGCTGAGGAC
This sequence comes from Marmota marmota marmota, assembly GCF_001458135.2. NCBI lineage: Eukaryota > Metazoa > Chordata > Mammalia > Rodentia > Sciuridae > Marmota > Marmota marmota. The sequence goes on along the minus strand of NW_026000185.1, from coordinate 11,171,214 downwards.
AACCCCTCGAAGCACTTGAGTCCGAGGGGCTGGGTCAGGGTCCTGGCTCTGCCAGTTCACTCGCTGTGTGAACCTGAAGAAGCAACGTGGCCTCTTCAAGTCTCGGTTTCCTCATCTGTAAAATACACACAGAATCAGGCTCAAAAAGGCAGCAGATATCAGTGTGTGACTTGGAGAGCACTCAGAACATGGTGGTGACACCGCAAGGGGGATCTGTAGAAGACAGAGGGGGACAAAGCGCTGGCCGGGGTTTGGGTGGGGGGCTGTTCAGGAGGGACCTGCTGTGTGGTGTGGGTGAACCAGTTTCTCAGGGAAAAAAAAAAAAAAGATTGTCCATGCTGATAACATTAGCCTGTCCCAAATACCCAGGGCCAGGAGGACAAGGAAAGACGGGCTGAAGGTCAAAACAGAAGGAAGCTCAGAGGCAAAAATCCTAAACCCACTTCCAGCTCTTTCTGCTCAAATCCATTCAGAATGAAAAAAAAAAAAAATGCAGGCAGCTTGTCCATCTGCCCACTTAGGGGCACTAACGGCCTTCAGATCTGGAAGCAGAACTGGAGGTGAGAATAGAGTCATCCTTTGGAATCTATGCAGGGTTGGTATCAGTTACCCCCCTGCAGATACCAAAACCCAAGGATGCACAGGTCCTTTGTATGCAATGGCACCCTCTGCACACCCTCCCGTAGACTTTAAGCCATCTCTAGGTCACTTATAATGCCTGATCCAATGTCAGTGCTATGGAAATAGTTTTGTTACACTATTGTTTAGGAAATAACACCAAGAAAGAAGGTCTGTACAATGTTCAGTACAGAGACAATGTTTCCCCCCCGCCCCCGCCCCCTGCAGTTTTAAAAATCTATGGTTGGTTGAATCCATGGATCTGGAACCCACAGATCCATACGTCTGAATGGTTGGTTTGTCTCATTAACCAAAAGGCCACCAGCTCATGAAGAAGCACAGTGGAATTTTGAGCAGTCCCCAGTTCCTGATGACCAGGGCATTGCTCTGACCAAGGTGGGGCTTGTGAGTCTGATTCCCCAAATCACTTCTTAGCACCACAACGTCCTCCCTGCTACCTCTAAGCCAGGGCCAGTGGCTGCCCTCTCCCAGAAGTCATAGCATCTAAAAATGTCTCCAGACCTTGCCAAACATCCATTGGGGAGCAAACCCTCCCCCCAGTTGAGAACCACTTCCAACAACCCTGTGAAGGTGACACTATTTTCACGTCCACTGCCACACCTCAGCATGCCCCGCTCTCAGGACGCAGGGGTGGCAGCGGAGGTGGTGTGAGACTTTGGACCTGGGCTGTTGTCCAATCAGACTTCCTCGACTATCAACACACTGGCAAATTATTTTCTGACCTTGGCTCAAAAAAAGCATGATTTTATTGGCTGTTTACTCTCCACTGAATACTTTATGGTCACTGTGTTGCTAGGAACATTCATTTTTCTTCTCCTAAATGCAGCTACATCCATCTAGCAACCTGTCAGTGGCCCAGGGAATCAGAGAAAGACACCCAGCAAGGAGGATGGAGGGGAAGGGGGTGGGGGGATGGAGGCCTGGGAAAGCAGGAGAGGAGGAGGCTCCGGATTTCTGCACAGAAGTCACAGGAAGAAGCAGTTTGCAGGGGAAATCAGTGGGGCTGGGGTAGGGCCCGGGGCTCTGTGGCTCTTGAGCCCTGGACCTGGTTTGAGTTGTGTTCTCAGCGGGGACATGGGTGGCGTGTCACTCCAGCAGGATGCATTTTCCAGTGGGCCTATGGCATCCAGGTCCCGGGCTGCAGCCTCCCTGGCCTCTGCCCGTGGGATGTCACCACCAATCCTGTCTATACTTTTGATATTTGGCTCATCATGAATTTTCCTTGGCATGCATTTAAAATATTTATCATGCCTGCTGAGTTTGGGGAGCTCCTTTGAAGTATCTTGTTCTCCTTGCCCTCCATCTGGCCCTGGTCACCAACTGCCCCAGTCACTGTCAACCAAAAAGTGCCAGATCCATGCCTGCTCTGGAGGCCACCACAGCCCCCGGTAGCCTTGGTGGACTCCATGATCACACACTCATGCCTCCTTGGCCTTGGTGGGATCCCATGTGTCCTGCTGAGCTAACAATGGGCCCTGTGAGGACACGGTCACCCAAATGCATCTCCAAGGAGGTGGAAATTGGAACCCAGAAGCCCCGAGAGTAGGGTGGTTACATAGGGAGGTCAGGAAAGGGAGGTGGAGGGGCCTTGCCTGGCTCGGGTGCTACAGGGGGAAAACAGGATTTGTACCCAAAATTGAATTTTGTACCCAAAATGGGAGTTGGTGGCCAAGAACGTTCCACTGGCTTCCGGGTTTCAGGCCCTTGTGAGGCTGGAGTTAGTAGAATATGCCCCCACCCCTATGGATAAGTTCATGTCTACTCTAATGGGAAATAGGTCCTCTCAAATATTCATATCCACCTTATGCAGAAATAGCCTATTTCCAAAGTAATTTGAAAATCACTTGGCAGATGGGATTAGTGAAGCTAAAATTAAGTTATACTCATTAGAGTGGACTCTGTCGTCTAGTGACCAGTGTCCTCGGGAAGAGCAGACATCAGAGGCAGGCTGGGATGATGCAGCTGTGAGCCAAGGACTGAGAGGGACCATCAGATGGTGGAAGAGACGGAGACTCTCCTCTAAGCCTCTGGAGAGAGCGCGGCCTGTCGGCACCTCTGGCCTCCAGAAGTCTAAGAAAATTCACCTCTGGTTGTTGTAAGTCACCAGAGTAGTGGGGATTTGTTCTGGGAACCACACAAAATTAATTCAGCGTGTGAGGGCTCTAGGAGACGTCCTCGTCCTCATAGTGACTGAGGGCTTTGTGTTCACATAACCCCGGATGGGTCTCTGCACCTTTCCACCAAATTCCACCTGGAAGAGCTAGAAGAGTGGTTGTCACCCCTGGCTGGCCATCACGATCATGTGGAAGGTAACCCCACTACCCCCTAGTCCTTGGGGTTGAACCCAGGGGTGCTCTGCCACTGAGCCACATCCCCAGCCCTTTTCATTTTATTTCAAGACGGGGTCTCACGAGGTTACTCAGGCTGGCTTAGAAACTTGTGACCCTCCTGCCTCAGCCTCCCCAGCCACCAGGATTACTGGCATGTGCCCCCTTGCCTGACTAGAAAGCTTTTCAAAATTACCAGGTCCCGCACCTGACCAAATGAGTCAGAATTTCTAGTGGTGACTGGACTATAGTATTTTTTTCCCATTTATTTATGGTTTAATTTTAATGCTTAACTGGTTTTGGTGATTTTTATTGGGATATAATTCACACACCATGGAGTTGGCCCCTTTCAATTAGGACAGTGGGCTCAGTGGTTTATCCCCAGAGCCCCACACATGCTAGGCAAGTGCTCTACCCCTGAGCCACAACCCCATCCCATAACCACTATCTTCTACTTGTTCCCAAGCAGAATAATGATGATAGTAATTGCTAATATTTATTGGACGGTTTGGGCCACATATCAAGCTAAGCGTTTGGTCTGCAACGTACCTTTGTCACGGTGACATTTACAGTTAGTGAATCAGGTACTATTACTGTTGTTATATTCTATTTTCAGAGAGACACTGAGTCTCAGAGAGGTGACTTTCCCAGGGTCCAAACGTGGCCAGGCCTGGCCGACTTGAACTTGTACTTGGACCCCGTGTTCAGGGTGCTTCACTGCAAGAGTGAAGCCAAGGCTCGGAGGAGAGATGAACTTGTCTCCCAGACCTCGGGGTGCAGATGGAGCCGCCCGGGGGGCCCCCAAGCAGCTGCTAGCAGGGAGTGAGGCCGCGCGTGGTTACCTGGGATGGCGACCAAGTTCTGCAGCTCCTGCTTGAGGTCCATGATGTCCTTGCAGAGCTGAATGTCATCCATCCTGGGGAAACAAGGCCACATCAACAGAACATGCCCCCAGCGTCACCCCGCTTGAGCAAAGAGGGCCTGTGGGAGGGGGCCCTCCCGCACAGCCCGTGGGTGCTTGGTGGTCACTTTGGGTGTCGACTTGACTGGATTGAGGATGCCTCAGGGGCTGGTGAAGCGCAGTTTCTGGATGAGTCCAGGAGGGCTCTCCAGAGGAGCCTGGCCTGTCCGTCCCTGGACTGTGTGGGAGGAACCAGCCTCAGTGTGGCCGGGAGCCCGGATGGAGAAGGCAAGGAGAAGGTCCTGGGGGGGGGGGTGTTCTCCCTGCTTTTCTGTCGCCCTCCCTCCCTCCTTCCCAGCCCCCCTCTTGGAGCAGGGAGCCCTTCTCCTCTTGCCCTCGGACATCAGTCTCCACCTTTGGATTCTGGGACTTGTACTAACATCGTCAGGCCTGCACTGAGCCACACCACCAGGGTCTCTGGTTCCCCAGCTGGCCGACAGCCCACAGGGGACTCTGCAGCCTCTGCCGTCCTGTGAGCCAACTCCCCCAACAAGTCCTCTGTCCTGTGTCCTCTTGGTTCTGTCTCTCTGGAGAACCCAGACTGATACACACGGCCATGGTAGAAGTTGGCCCTCACGAGGAGCCTTCCAACCACTGCCCGTTATCCCACCGCTCAGCAACGATCTGTCCCTGTGAATGACGCCGGGATCCTGTGCTTTTGGTCTCCTTGTGCCTGTTATGCTGTTGGGCAGGAGCTCCTCTGTTGCAGGCTCAGGTGGTTTTACACTTTTATTTTTTTTTTCTGTTGATTTACGTTCAGCAATTCTAAGCAGGCCAGGTGTGGTGGTGCAGGCCTGTAATCCCAGCAACTCGGGAGGCTGAGGCAGGAGGATCACAAGTTCAAGGCCAGTGAGAGCAACTTATCAAGAAACCTATCTCAAAATAATAATAATAATAATAATAATAATAATAATAATAATAATAATGGGCTGGGGGTATAGCTCAGTGATAAAGGGCCCCTAGATTCAATCCCTCATACCAAAGGGGAAAAAAAAAAACTTGAGCATTACAAAAATTCACAGCACAGAGAAAATCTCGCTAATCCTTTAGCGAAAGTATTGCTAACAGTTTGATGTATATCTCTTGTGATTTTTTTTTCTCTTTTTTTTTTTGGCAGGGGGGCGGACCATGGATTGAACTCAGGGGCACTCTACCACTGAGCCACATCCGGGTCTCCCTGAGTTGCTTAGCGCCTCGCTTTTGCTGAGGCTGGCTTTGAACCCGCGATCCTCCTACCTCAGCCTCCCAAGCCACTGCGATTACAGGCATGCGCCACTGCACCCAGCTCTCCTAATTTTTAAAATGCTTATGCTGCCATATGTGACACCATTATTATTATACAAAAATATTTTGGCAATCTGCTTTTTTGGCTTTTTCTTTCTTTCTTTCTTTTTTACTTAATAATATATCTGGGCATTTTTCCCTGTCAGTTCATGCAAATATATTCATTTTTAATGAATGCAGTATATTCTATTTTGTTGATATACAGTGATTTATTTAACTAGTTTTGTATGCATAGACTTCTGGGTATTTATCTGATACATCTCAATGATAAACTCTCAGAAATGCAATTGCTTAGTCAAGTGACATGAACACTTATATTTTAATAGAATATTCCAAATTGTGCCCCAGGGACATTGTACATATTCCCACCGAAGGTGTGTTGGGGAAGGGTGCTCACTCCTATAATCTCAGTAATTGGGTTACAGTCACAGTTTTTCCTTATGCATGATAGTTTGTTGTGTATGCTATAAAAGTCAGCTTGTCTTACTATAAATAATATTGTAATGGCTGCCTGGAACTTCACCATGTCGATTCACAAGGGCTGTGTTCACTACATCCATATCTGATTACAGGGTGGGTTTTCAGGTGGCTTGTGCTATTTCAGGATAAATGTTAGTTAGTGTGAAGATTTTTCTTCTCATTGGCTTATTTGGGGAGGGGATGCTTAGAGTCTCAGAAGTGGAACCATTAAGTACAAATGGCTTGATTAGGTCTGTGGCAGTTGAGATCTATTTTCTAACCGCTTCCCTAAGGGTGTATATGTGAACATCCCCTCTGCACATCTTTAATGAGCATCTTCTGACATTGTCCTAGGCTTGGGGATACATCAGCAAGCACAAACAAGACCCTCATAAAGCTGCCCCTTAGGCAGCTGAGATAGAAGGGACACCCAGATAGTCAATCCCTCAGTCTCCATGGGGGATTCCCTCTAGGGTCCCCGAAATCCCGGGACGCTCAAATCCTGTACATAAAATGGCTTAGTATTTGTCTAGACCCTTCACACATTCTCCTCTAGACTTTAAATCATCTCTTGATTACTTTTAATACCTAAAGCAACAAATGCTATGCACCCAGTTAGAGATGGACACAATGTTTTTATTTGACTTTATGTGGTGCTGAGGATCGAACCCAGGGCCTCACGCATGCCCGACGAGTGCTCTACCACTGAGCCACAGCCCCAGCCCGAGAGGGATTGTTAAGACTGTTATTTTAGTGGTGTGGAAACAGGTCAAGAGACTCAGCTGGTCCCTCCTGTTAGTGGGAACGGGGCCAGGACTAGAGATGGACTTCAGAGTCCAGCCTGAGTTGGCTGATCTGTCTGCAGCGTCTTCAAAAGAGCTCCACCTGCTGGCTCTTTTCCATAGTGCAGTCCACCGCCAGCATCCAGGGCCCTGCCCTTTGAGGGTCAGGAAGTGCCCATGGTCTTCCAATCCGTCTTTCAGGACCAGAGCCAGGGTGTCCTGCTGCAGCTCACATCTCGGCTGCCATCGGCACCCCAGACATTTTTCCAGCCCCGCCCCAGAATGTCTCACAGGTGGCAGGCGCCCCAGGTGAGTGAGCTCGGGCTTGCCAGAGGCACGGGCTGTTCCTGCTGGTGATCATTCACCTGGAGGGATTCCGAATCCTTCTCCACACCCACATAGGGATCAGGCTGCTGGGTGGTTCTCAGCGAGGGCGATTTTGGTCCCCGAGGACAAATGTCATGTCTGAAGACGTTTTTGGTTATTCCAACTGGGTGTGTGCATGGGTGGGGGCTGCTCCTGGCATCCAGTGGGAAGAGTCCAAAGATGGCGCTAAACACCCTACAGTGCACAGGACAACCCCTGGTCGACAATGATCCCTTTCAATATGTCAATCATGCTGAACTTGAGAACCCTTGGGTTACAACCCAGAATTGACAGAGATAGCTTTATCAAAAATTCTTGAAACATGAGAGGGGAGAAGATGGAGAGAGAGAGAGAGAGAGAGAGAGAGAGAGAGAGAGAGAGAGAGAGAGAGGGAGAGGGAGAGAGAGAATATCTCCAACAACCAAATGAGTTCAGGGAGGGAAGGAGTGTGACCTGTGAGCTGTCCATTCTTCTTTATGGCCTTTCATGCTGGGACAATGGTGGAAAATTGGCCATTTGACCAGCTTTGGAGAGGTGGCAGGCCCTGTCGGAATAGAAGTGCTGCTGATTTACAAAATTTCTTTGAAAGTGACCAGGTCTGCAGCTAGAGTTAGTTGTAGTCTAATGGAAGCCCCCAGGGACGGCGATGGGAAGGCCAAAGCAGACTGTCAGAGGAAAGGGTTGACTTTTTAAAACACTCAACTTATTTGGCCCCTTTTCTGTAAGTCGCAGAGGCTGCAGACTTCTCTGGAGGGTAAGAAGCAGAGAAAGTAACGTTGACTTTGGAGATGGTTATGTTTGGATGTGAGGTGTCCCCAGAGCTCCTGTGTGAGACAATGCAAGGAGGTTCAGGGGTGAAATGAGAGCCTTGACCTAATCAGTGGATCAGTCCCCTGACAGGGATTAACTGGGTGGTGACTCTAGGCAGGGGGTGTGTGGCTGGAGGAGGTGGGTCCCTGGAGCTGTGCCTTGGGGTATGTATTTTGTCCGTGTTGAGCAGTGCTCTCTGTTTCCCGAGGGTCCCGTCCTGAGCCTTTCCTCCAATACTCCTCCACCATGATGTTCTGCCTCACCCAGAGCCCAAAGAGTGGAGTCAGCCATCTATGGACTACGACCTCTGAAAACATGAGCCCCCAAATCAACTTTTGCTCCTCTAATTGTTCTTGTCAGTTCTTTTGGTCACAGCAGGAGAAAAAAAAATAAGATGGATCACTGATCTGGGATTTGGAGCTCAGGTCCAAGTGCAAACGCTCCATGATTCTGGGAAAGTCTCTGGACCTCTGTTTCTTCATGAGTAAAGTGAGGGGTTTCGGTGATCCCTAGAGCCCTGTTCTTCCAGTACAGAGAGGACTTGCTTTGCATCCCCCTGGATCTGAGGGTAGGTCTCAGTTCCACCATGGACTGTGAACGATCTCAGCGTCAGAGCCGTCACAGGTGAAAAGGAAAAACACCTTCACCTGGGGTCCTGTGAGCATTGACCAGGAAGCCGGGATTGGCCCACGTGGAGCGGGTGTGTAGGAAAGGCCACTTCCGTCCACCCCTCTGCCCTGGGTGGGAGGGAGCAGCTAGGCTGAGTCACTCCTGTCGCCCAGCAGCAGAGGACGTGGCTCACCTTCACCCAGGGCCAGATAATGAACGTGTTCCTTGGCTCCACTGGGTTCCTGAGCTTAAGTGCGGTCCCCAGGGCAGCCTAAGTGTCGAGAAGTCCCCAGGGAGCCCCGGAGCTGGGCTATCTCTCAACATCACACTGGAGACCGAGGGACCAGAGAGGTGGCTGCCAGTGGGCTCAGGGGACACACCTAAGAAAGAAAAGCCCTGGGGATGCGTCTTGGAAGGCCACGCTACCGGTCGCCTCTCAGTGGCTCATTGAATGACCAGAGTGTCAACCTCCATCCATAGTGTCCCTCAGCTGTCATCAGACCCTCATTCTTGGATGTGAAGCTCAGTCCCCAAAAGTATGTCACCTCCCTCCAGCACAGTGTACTCTTCTCCTCCAAGAGTGTTCTAGACTGTCTTAGTTTTTCCATCCTTTCTCTTTCAGCTGTGCTGATGGTGGGACCCTGGGTCTTGTGCCAGGCAAGTGGCAGCTCAGAGGAGGGCTGACCATCCAAGGAGGACTGAGTCCCTCCACTTCCAGCCTCTGCGTATCCTATTTTGTGGAATGAAACGCTGTGCCCTTCCAGGATCAATAGTAAAGCCACTGAGAGCTTTTAACAAAATGGCAATGCTGTCCTTTCGCCGTTGAACAGTCATGTCCACTCATTCGTGGGTGACGTGGCTGTTGTCACACTACAATGGCAGAGGTGAGTCACCGTGACAGGGACTCAACGGCCTTCCAGGCCTGAGATACTGACAAGCTGGCCCCTGACCTTCAGAAAGAGCTATGGAAAGTACTGAGGGCCAAATTGCAAAGCTGAAGAAATAAATAACCTTCACCTCACATGAGTGAAGAACCCCGTGTCCAGAGAGGGGACTACTGTCCATGGATCCACAGACTCTTCCAGAAAACAGCCCTTGAGGGCCCACTGAGGGCCAGGCTTCCAGACTCAATTTTCACTTCCTGGAGACACTGAGAATCAGGTCAGCGACCAAGACCCCGTGGAGTGGCGGCAGGGCTCTCACACACCCCACTGTCCTGATCGACGGCCCAGGGACCATTTTCTTCTCCAGGTAGCAGCAGGGAATTGGGCTGTGCCCGGTGCACATAAGGTTGGCCAACAGACCTCCTGCAGGTGCCCGCCCATGCGATCCGGAGGGTTCTGCCACACATCCGACCTTCTACCCGCCCTTCACTCCACTGATGTGTGGAGGAGATATTGAGTTTGGGTAATTTCTTTTTCTTTTTTTAAATTTTCTACTATCCCCCTCCCCCGCCCAGACTCTTCCCAAGATCCTGCCTAGGCTGAGACACTTAAGTCCTCCCCTTCAAACCACAGGTAGACTAGACTAGCCCCAGCCCTAAGGCCGTTGGCTTAGCTGGTTCAGAAGTAATCAGAGATGGGAAGGAAGAGTAAGAAGTGAGGGAGGAAGGAAGGAAGAAGAAGCAAGAAGAGGGAATGACATACATGTCTTAAAAGAACTGGTTGCGGGCTGGGGATGTGGCTCAAGCGGTGGCGCGCTCGCCTGGCGTGCGTGCGGCCCGGGTTCGATCCTCAGCACCACATACAAACAAAGATGTTGTCCGCCGAATACTAAAAAATAGATATTAAAAAAAAAATTCTCTCTCTCTCTACCTCTCTCACTCTCTCTTAAAAAAAAAAAAACTGGTTAGGAAATGTTATGTTCTGATTTCACAAAGTGCATATGCATTGAAAAAAGAAAAGAATCCATGCTTTGATACATGCTTTGATAGCCGGGCGCCGTAGCGCATGCCTGTAATCCCAGCGGCNAGATAATTTAAAAAAAATTCATCTCTCTCTCTACCAATCTCTCCTCTCTCTTCAAAAAAAAAAGAAAAAAAAAAAAAAAAGAACTGGTTGCACATGCAGTTTTCCAACTCCAGGAAGGATTTCACCGACACAAGAGCTGCCGCTGGCAGCCTGCAGGGGGCGCCCGAGAACACACAGCTGATGTACAATGGGTACCGTGAGCCACCAAGGGGACAGGGGTGCCAGATTTAGCAAATGGAAATACAGAGCTCACAGCTGGGTGTGGTGGCACAGGCCTGTAATCCCAGCTACTCAGGAGTCCGAGGCAGGAGGATGGCCAGTTTGAGGCCAGCCTGGGCAACACAGCAAGACCCTGTCTCAAAATAAATTTTAAAATAGGGGCTGAGGGGTGTCACTCAGCGGGAGAGAACCCCTGGATTCAATCCCCAGTACCACAAAAAAATAAAAGTGAATCTTTAAAAATGCAGAGCTTAGGGGCTGGGGTTGTGGCTCAGCGGTAGAGCGCTCACCCAGCACGTGCGGGGCCCTGGGTTCGATCCTCAGCACCACATTAAAAAATAAATGAATAAATAAAATAAAGATATTGTGTTAAAAAAAGTAGAGCTTACAATTACATTTGCATTTCAGACACACAACAAATTTTAGTATAAGTCTGTCTCAACAGGGAACATACTTGTACTCAAGAGAGTGTTCACTGCTTATCTGAAATTCATATGGATTCAGATTAAGCTGGATCTCCTGTTTTATCTGGTCATCCTTCAAGAGGACCGCTAGGCTTTTAAACTCATGTTGAAATGTAATTTTAATAGGAGTTCAATTTCGTTGTAACAGTACTGAGGAGTGGGGCCTTGGGAGGCCATGGGTCATGGTTAAGGCTAAAGGCCCTTGTGTAGCGATGGCTCCTGACACCAGGGTGGGTTCTGCTGGTGGGTGCCCTCCGCCTCGTACATGTGTTCTCGCCCTCTGCCCCCTGCCACGCTGTGCTGAGCCCTCCCAGCTCTGTGTCCTGGGACTTTCCGGGCTCCAGCACTGTGGGAGATACATAGCTTTGTGAATTACCCAGTCTGTGGTCTCCTGTTGTGGCTGAAGAAAATGGGTTAGGACAAGGAGGGAGGTCACTGTTTCAGTATCAGCCTCATTTTCTAAGCAGTCCCTGGCCCAGGGGCTGCTCCCTCGGAGGGGGAGGAAGTCTCCAAAAGGCCCGATGGTTGGAATAATAGCAGAATATCCTAGCCTCGGTTCTCCCCACTCCGGCTGAAGAGCCCTCTGTGGACGAATTTCCACTTATGTGAGAGTTTGAAAAGACAGCAAGCAAGACTCCAAGGGGAACCTGACAGTGATGTCCAATGGACGGACAGTTGACATTAAGGACGATAGGACAGATCCATGCTAAGGACTCAGCAACACTGAGACCCTCTAGTCTGTCGACTCTGTTTAGGGTTTTATCCTAAGGAGATAATTATGGGCACATAAAGATTGAACGATGATTATGTGTAGTACAAGTATCGCCTTGTTGACAATAACAGAAAATTGGGAACAACCTAATGTCCAATGATGGGGCTGCCAAAACCAATTATGGTACATGTGCACGAGGGAGTTCCACAAGCATTAAGCATGAGGCTTGGAAGAGATGTTATCCCTGTGAGAGAATGAACCATTAAAAAAAAAAAAACTGGTTAGGAAATGTTATGTTCTGATTTCACAAAGTGCATATGCATTGAAAAAAGAAAAGAATCCATGCTTTGATACATGCTTTGATAGCCGGGCGCCGTAGCGCATGCCTGTAATCCCAGCGGCTTGGGAGGCTGAGGCAGGAGGATCCCGAGTTCAAAGCCAGCCTCAGCAAAAGTGAGGCACTAAGCAACTCAGTGAGACCCTGTCTCTAAATAAAATACAAAATAGGGCTCAGTGGTCAAGTGCCCCTGAGTTCAACCCCAGGAACCCCCCCAAAAATGATTTGTTAATTTTGAAGGAATGGTTATTTAATTTGCTTCTCTGTATCTTTGATCTTCATTTTGGCCATAAGCATATTTAATTTTTTTCTTGGTTTGCTTTTTGTTTTGGGGGGTGCTAGGGATTGAACACAGGGCCTTATATGTGCTAAGCACACGCTGTACCACGTAACTACCTTCCCAGCTCCTGATTTTTTTAAAGGTCCGTGTTGGGTTTTGTTGTTGTTTTTTTAAACTGCCCAGCCGCTTCGAGAAATGGAAACTCCAGTGGTCCATTTTCAGATTACAGTATTTAGCCTCAAATGTGAAATGACTGAGGAATATAAGAACATCGGCCAGAGAGGACATAGAACAAGTGGTTGCCAGCAGTGAACACCAGCGTGTGACAGATTCACAGCCCCGGGACACACAGGAGGTGAGGGCAAGGACCAGCCTGGCCAACAAAGATAGAATTCCTCTGTGCTCACCTGCGCTCTGTCCCTCCACCAGACAACCCAGGGAGGGGGGTCACTAAAGGCATGTTTCTCTAAGGAATCCAATAGGTGACCGTGAAACCTAAGCAACGCACCCCGTGGTGCTCAGCCAGGGGGGAACCCGGGAGGGACCCGGGATAAACTGCTGACGGCTCCCCAGACCCGGGACCTTGCAACGCTGCTTTCTCTGTGCTCTTTGCCTCCAGTCCTTTCTCTGGATCTGGACAGTGTGTTTCTCAGCCACTCCTTTCCTCCCAGACTAACACGGTCAGCCGTGGGTCACCTCAGCAGAGCCCCTCTGTGCCCGGGCCTGCAGCTCATTCCAGTGGGAATCCCACTCTGCGTCCTTCAGTCTGTCCAGCTCCTCCTCCCGCCCGGGCCACGTGGTCCAGGACCCATTCCCCCCCAAGCCGCCCCGGCATCTCCTGGACCTTCTGGAAGCTCCGGGGCTGGACCAGGTCCTCTTCCTTCCTGCTGCCACAGGCCCCTCTCACCCCCTGGCCCCAGTGATACCACCTCAGTGTTTGTGTTCCCCCCTAACTAGACTGTGCCCCTGAGGGGACCTCCTCCCCTCCTCGGTGACTCTAGCACATCACCTTGTTCCTGGCACATTGAGAAGCTCCGTGACAGAGGACAGAGCCACACCGGCAGGAGGGCACCGGGACGTACGCACCGTCCTGGATTTCATTGGAACGAGGCCTAGAGATTGCAAGCGCAGGTGGAAAATTTTTGAGCCCCATGATAGAGACTCCATGAGGGAACAGCATCTATCAAAGGCGGTGACTCACCCCTGGAGGAATCCAATTAAACACCCGTAATTCGAGCGGTGCTGCTCGGCGCTCTGCTGTCAATACCGCTGCTATTCTGAGCTCTCTTGCACTTGCAGGGGGGCCCCCGCACCCCACCCTACGTCTTCCATTTGCCATCACCTGCCAAGACTCCCCGCCGATGCCCTCTCTCCTCTCTTCCCTCCCCTCTCCCAAGTCCACCCCTCCTCATGCTGATACCCATAAAAACTAATATTCAGTTGACAACTTCCTGTCCATTTGGAACCGGTCCCTGCAATATCTCACAGAATCCTCACAGCCCGTGGGGCGAGTGTTCTCATTCTCAGAGTCTCAGAGAGGTAGAGTAAATCACCCCAGATCACACAGCAGGCAAGATCTGAATGAAGAGAATCTGACTCCAGAGGCGCTACAGCTTCCAGTCTCACGGTCTGTCTACATGTGCCACCAAGCTATACCTGCTGTCACCCTCTGCCCCAGGAACCCTTTACTTTGTCCCATCCTGGCAGTTAGGAGCCTTTAAAAAATGCTCTCAACTTGGGGCAGTTCCAAGGGAGGGCTTTGTTGGGGTGGGGGATGACTTTAGCTCAACCCAGAATTTCCATCAAAACCACCTCCGCATTTACAGTCTCTTGGTGAGAGAGGCAATGGATATTTCCCCAGTTTTGCGTGAAGCACACATACGAGACTTGGTGGAGAACCGTGCTATTTTTACTGATTCGTATCACAGCAGTCTCAGTTAACACTGTGGACTGCTACTCAAAAAGCAGCTTTAAGATAAGTCCCCCAATCCCTCCTGGAGCCCACGTTGCTGAAGCCAACCCCCTCCCACATAGGGATTCTAAAACGGTCACTCCTTTCAACCGAGAATCCAAGGAATGAAGAGGGAGAAAATCTTAGCAACATAATCAGCGGTCCCAGAAGACCCCCCCCCCACCCCGGCGGCCTTTGGGCACAGAGATCACCCTCTCAGCTGAGCTCTGCCCCTGCCAGAGCACAGAGTATCCTTCTCTGAGTCCCTCACCCACAATTTCCATTAGATTGACTGCACAAGCAGCATCGGATCAGCTTTTGATGATAATTAATGTTTAAACCAACGTCATGTTTATTCAGCACTAGAGACGAGCGGGTTTTTGCAGAGAAGCGGGATTCCCAGGGCTTAGTGAACCACAGGGGGCAGCCAGTGTCCTCTGCCAGGTCTTCCAACAAAGAAGGGCAGCCCAGGGCGAGAGTCAGCTAGGTGACAGCCGGCTGGGAGTGGCTGGGAGGTGGAGGCTTGGCGGTGTCCTCTGCCAATTTCCATGGTATAACTACTCGCCACGGCTGCAGATTCTAAGCTACCCACAGCTTAACTACGAGTTCACAAGATTCCTGAAAACTGAACATCGCCGGCTGATCTCAACCAGAGGACAAACCTGGGGATGTCTCTCTCCAACCCACTTTGATCTTTATTCAACATTAATTCAGAAGAGAATCGGAGCACTCTGTGGGGACCCTGATGATTTCGGTTACCATTTATCCAGAATTCTCTGTGTGCGCTCTGGTTTAAAGATGAGAAGTGCTTTTTACAGATGATCTCCATCCTTAGAACCATCCATCGAGATAGGTGTGATCATCTCCTTACAGATGAAGAGCTTGCAGCTCAGAGGGGTTAAGTAGCTCGTGCAGAACCACACAGCTAGTTAAATGGCGGAACGGGATGCTAACCTGAAGTGTCTGACTCGGAAGCTGGCATTAAGGCCGCGAGAAATCTCTATTGTTCCAAGCAATCTGGCCTAGGAAACTTCAGCATAGTCCCACGTCCCCCTACCCCTCCACCCCAAAATCCTGCAGATGGCAGGACTCATTTCACTTAGAAGGCTCTTTAGAGACCACCTATGGTTCTTCACTCGTGGTCTTTGCCGGGTGGTGGGGGCCTCCCCATTCTTAATGGCCAAAGTTGGGATTTCCATTGCTCACCATCCAAACCCTGCTTTTGGGGAAATGGTTCATTGCACCAATTGTTGTTAGAAAAGCCCCCTTTCCCCAGGCTCAGCTCAACCAGAAACTCGTGGCCAACATGTTGACCACTGGACAAAGGACACAGAGATCAAAGGACAGTGGGGTTAGATGGGTGGCGTCCAACAGCAGTGGCAGTGGCCTCCTGCCCAGACAAGTCCTAAAGTTGGTCTTGGAGGGCCTCTCTCTCCTACCCATGTTCCAAGCCTTTCTCTGTAGATTCCTTTCATCTCCTCGGGCCCCCACCACACTAAGAATCAGACTGACCCATACTGTCGGGCAGTGTCGGTTCCCATGGAGGGCAGCCAAGACCCCTGCCTGACACACACTCACTCTCCCCCAGATGCTCCTGTCAATCAGCCCACAGCCTCACACGGGAAGCCTGCTGGGGACAGCTGTCTCTGTTTCACATCCCCTTCTATGGATCAGCACCTCGATAGTGTGTCCCTTATCAGTTCTGGTCAAAAGACACCAGTAGGAGGGGGTGTTAGGATGGACTTGTGAGATTGGGCCTGGGTCAGGTGCTCGGCGGGGACAGTTCCGAGGAAGTGGGCATTCGCTCTGTGCTGGACGTTGTCAAGAAGTGGGGGTTGACACCTGGGGGGGGGGACAATCATTCTTCCCTCCAAACGGGACCAAGAGAGTGAGGCTGACACTGGTGGGTAAAGAAGTCGCTGTCACTCATGGGGGACAGGATGCGAGCACTGCTGTGATTTGAATGAAGTTCATCCCCCCAAAGCCCAGGTGCTGAAGCTTAGTCACCAATGGTGAAAGTGTTGAATGGTGGTGGGACCCTCCCGAGGTGGGGCCTATGAGCCCAGCCCTCCCCAGGCTCCTCCTTTCTTGCCACTCGACCTCTCTCTTTTTGTGATGCCATCCGCCATGTTGTGACGCAGCCCAGGGCCCTCTCCACCATGGCACTGTTTTGCGCCCAACACATCTCTTTTCTTATATATTATTGAGCATCCAGTATTTTGTTATAAGCCTCACGAAACGACCGAGACGGGGGTGCCTTGGGGTATGGCCAGTGCTCTAGTCTCTATCTGCTTCCCAGCATGCTTATGCAATTGTCATATTTTTGCCTTAATCTCGTTTTTTTTGTTGTTGTTGTTGTTCCAGAATGGCCTTCTCTGATGTTGGCAATCTGCACAGTGATTGTGTCCAACAAAGGATGCCAGGGCCAAGCCCCAAGGACCACGCCAGCACCTGGCTGCCGGGGCAGCTTCTCCTTCTTGCAGGATAAGTAATGATTTTTCTACTTCCTGCCTTCCCATAAATCATCCTGAAACCATCCACTATAGAGACCAGTCTGCTGTCTTCCCTGCAGTAACTGACGTGATGTCCTGCACACCAAGGTGCCCTGTGGGCGCTCAGTGGACTGGGATTATGGGTACAGAGAGCTCCCTGAGACCTGGCGTTATTACAATCAGGCCTCCGTATTCTGTATTTTCACATTCTAAAAATGTGACTCATAGAAAATTTATTTAACTCATTAACGAGGGAACCAGTAAGATGGGAAAGCTCCTTCCAAGAGCATTTAAGGATTTGTAGGCAGATTTTTAAAGAATCTTAGAATATGATTACCAGGCTATGTGCAAAGCTGCTTAACACCCCTCAAAGAGGGAAAAAAAAATCCTATTCCTTTAAGGTGATCTTTTCCACAGGACAGAAGTTTACAAGTGGGTGTGTGATTCATCACGTTGATATTCTAATAAAACAGTTAATAACCAAGTTAGAAACCGGGTGCAGTGGTGCACACCTACAATCCCCGTGACTTAGGAGGCTGAGGCAGGAGGATCCCAGCAAGTTCAAGGCCCGTCTTCACAACTTACCAAGACCCTGTCTCAAAAAAAAAAAGAAGAAGAAGGACTGGAGATGTGGCTCATGGAGAGACCACCCTTGAGTTCAATCCCTAGTACCAAAAAATAAATATAGAAATAGATAACAAAGTTAGATATGTGCACCCTCTCCCTGATAATCACATCATCCTGGGGCAGCCTCCAAGCAGAACAACATGGAGAGTTTATTTCCAGTTTTTAGTTAATGTTGATTTTTAAGGCACGGCACAGGGACAGTGTGGCTTTAAGAACATCGCCAACTGCCATTTCTTCATGCACCTACTTCATATCCTGCAGCTTCAATAGCAGCAGCACCTGGCTCATGTTTACTGAGCCGTTACACGGTTAGATACTGTGATACCTATTTAGAAACCTTATCTCGTCTACTACTCACACAAAATCCCTGTGAGGTCATTAATCCTGAGGAAAACAGGCACGGCATGATAAAATATATATCTCGACTTTGTCCCAACTTCTCGGCGTGGAGTTCCCGAAACCCCTGGAAGTTTCTAAACAGTAGCAGCGTCTTGTTAGGGATGGAATCCCTTTTGCCCTCACCTGAGTGGGTGCTAAGGAGGTGACTAGGTGGGGGGTAGAGAGCTTCAGGATGGGGACTGGTCACAGAGGAGGCTGCAGGTTGAGCTACAAACCCCTCCACTGTGAGGGACAAGGAGCCAGGGGTGTGCCGAGGTGGCGGCTGGCCCACTGAGGGGTGGCAGCGCTACCCAGATGCCTGTGTTTCTCTTCCATTTGGCTGTTCAGAATAAACCCCCCAAAAAAGTAAAGATTTTCTTGAGTTCTGAGTCATTCTGCAACACGTTGAACCTGAAGGGGGGCATTATAGGAACCTCCAAATTGAGAGTCACCTAGGCAGAAGCAAGGGTGGCCCCGGACTTGTGACTGGCATCTAAATTAGGGGCAGTTTTGTGGGACAGAGGCCTTCAACTTGTGGGATGTGACACTAACTCCAGGTACCTGGGGTCAGAACTGAACCGGATCACTGGACCCCCAGCTGACATCGGTGTTGAAAAGGGTCGCATGTTTGGGGTCAGAAGTGGTATCAGAAGCTGCCGTACAAACAAGTTACGGAGAAGTGAATAAGTGGCCTAAGATCACGCAGCTGGGGAGCATCTCCCCCAGGGACATGCTTGAAGCTAAGTCAGTCTCATATGGCCATGAGGAGGACGTCAGCCGTGTCTCCTGCCCGCTCTGTTATTATTTATTCCATATTTTCTTTATGTTGATTCACTTGTTAAAAATAGCACCATAAATGGAAAACTAGTATTTTCCCTAAAAGACGTGAAAATCAATGTTTTCCCAAAACTACCCTCAAACCATGCCAGAGCATAACTCATCTGGGGTAAACGGGACCAAAGTCACTTGGCCAAGATCTCAGCACAGGGTCCTGTCTCCGTCTGGGGTCTGTCCCGAGCCTCCTCCCCCCCGTGGGGGTGTTTCTGGACAACTCTGTCAGGGCAGCCAAGTGCAGAGAACTCGAAAGTTCTCAACTTGGCTCAAAATGGGACCGAGGGGAAAACCAGAGTGACGGCAGACAGCAGATGGCCACAGGACTGCCTCCTCAGAGCAGGTGACCGTGTGCTGGGCAAGCTGCCCTGAGTTTAACCAGCAGGGCCCAGGCTGAGCTGCAGCAGACCTACTTGGATCATTCTAGGATCAGATGGCGTTTGCCTGGGGAAAAGCCCAAGGTCAACTCCAAGGAGCAACCTCAGGAGAGTGGGAGAACTTGCAGACGTGGGATAGTGGTGCATGATCACCATCTTCAAGGGGAGGGGAGGGGAGGGCGCAGAGCTCCGAGACCACAGCCTTGTAAAGGGCCTGGCATTGCTCATCCAACTCCACCTGGGAAACCTCACATCAAGTCAACATGTCAGCTTACTCTAAGCCAAGGTACTGAGGCTGGCCTCGAACTTGCGATCCTCCTGCCTCAGCCTCCCAAATTGCTGGGATTATAAGCAGACACTACTATGCCTGGCTATTTGGGGGCATGTTCTAGAGTGTTGCTTTTAAAGTGAAATTTAGACCTCGTGATATAAGTGGGCAGTTATTGTCTTAGAGGGAACAACAGCTCCAAGCTTCTTCTATAGGTTGCAGAAAGACCTCCTAAGAATTCTCATGGCTAATACCCAGGAAGTTACTTATGGGAAGTTTGGCTTTACACTAAGTTCTATCATGCATTACTTCATTTAATCTCCTCTCTGACTCTACAAAATAAGAACTGTTCTACAGATGAGGAATCTGAGGTTTGAGGTTCATACAGTTAGTCAGCGGTGAAGCTAGAATTAGATTTTGGCACCATCTGGCTCGGAATCCACCTTTATCCTCATTACATTCTAATCCTAAAACCCTGCCACAGTTTGCTGAAGAAACTCAGAAATCCCATTTTGCTCACTTGATTTCTTTACAAATATAAAAAAGAAAAAGAAAAAGGAGCCCATGTGTTGATTCTTGGAGGTCACAACCAGACGGAGCAAATAGAAAAACAATCACTGTTGAACGGTGACAAGTTCTGCTTCGAGTTAGACGCCATCAGAAACCTGTAATTGGCGTTTGCTTGATAAATACAGCACTCGGTTCAGTCAAAGGTGGGATTTGATAACCGATGTGACAGTGACGGTGACGGTGACAGGTGGCATCAGAATTCTCGAACACACATTTCACTCTGGTTCCCATCACGATCCTAAACTCCTGGAGAGAGAGGTCCCCACAGCCACGCTGAGAAGTCCAACTAACAGAGAGGAGATTGGATGCGTTCTGTCTGAGGCCAGTTTTCATCCAGAGAAATCGTGGAAGGAAACGGGAAGATGAGTCATCTGTGAGCAGCTGACGGACTCCGGGATTCTTCGACTTCGTCCATGGGGGAGGTGAGGGGACGACCCTCTAACGCCTTTTAAAGCTGCCGGTGCCTGGACCGCATCTTGGACCAGTCGATAAGACTCTGGGAGGGAGGCCCAGGCCTGGCATTTCCCAAGATCCAGGAGGTGCCCGTGCTAAGAAGCAGAGGATCTGCCTTCCTGGTGCCAAATGGACAGCCCCAGCGTCCCGGCCCCGTCCTGGCTGCTGTGAGGTTCTCAGCGGGGTAAGAGCAGGACCCGCTCAGGGAGGCGGAACCACCGTGAGCTGTGGGATGGGGGACGCACCTTGGGAGTTAGACCTTCCACAGCTGTGGGGGGGAGCTGGGCAGGTGAGGGCCTGGGAGTGGGTGGAGGAGCAGAGGGGTCACCAACCAGCCGATCTGAGGGTCAGACACGAGCCCCTGGTGTTGAGGGCCACAGCCGAGCAGGGATGACATATGGCATTTTGGCCAGAAGTAGTGGTTGAGAGGTGACACCAGCGAGCCAATCAGATGATGACTTTTGAATTCTCCAGGAGTTCCCGTTGAGTTCCCAACGAGCTCTCGCGGGGATTCCCGGAGATTTCCCATTGGTTGGGGAAGTGCCGGAGGAGGGATTTTCCGGTTGGTGGTTCCTGGAGGAGCCGCGTGGTGTTTGGGAGAGTTCCTGGGGAGCTTGTGTGGGGTGTGCTGGTCGAGTTCAGAAATACAGTTTGTTCCTCTTGAGCGGCTCATGATTTGTGCCCAGCCAGACTGCGGCACCCTGGCAAGATGGCTTCAGAGGGGCAGCGGGTGGTCAGCGGGGGTCTATTGCTTTGTCCGCCAAACATCCAGAGGAGGCGGGGCTGCTGCTGGTCAGCGGGGCGTGGGTCACGAAGTCAAGATGGGGGGAAGGAGATGAGGTAAGGTCCAGCCAGAACCTCTGGGGCCGCCTGTCTGATCACCTCCTCCTCTCGTCACGGCGGCCTTCAGGGAGTAAATGCTGATGCTTCCCTTTCATCTTGGTTTGTTTTGCGCTAAACCCCACAGATTGGGGGATTTATAATAAGCAGAAATGCTCTGGCTCCCAGCTCCGGAGGCCGGGAGTTCTGGAATAGCAAGGTCCTGGTGGTTGGCGAGGGTCCTCTGGCTGCATCACCACATGGTGGAAGGGCAGAGAGAGGGTCAAGGACAGTGAGGGGCAGACCCATGATGCTCATGGTGACAGCATTACTCCACTGGCCGCGACCTAATCCCCTCTTGGAGTCCCCCCTCCTACACTGTTACAGTGGTACAAGAGGTCAGCATGAGTTTTGGGGGGACATTCAAACCAGGGTATCTTCTGCCTCCTGAATCTCCTACATGGTCCTCTTTTGGACACTTTTTTCCTGGAACCACCCAGGGGAAGGGACTTGGGAAAACAGACTTCTCAGTGCAGCTCAGTTTGCAATAGAATATTCCAGCAGTAATGGAAGGAAGAGAAATATACTCGAGCTCATTCAGTAAAAAGATAGTTTAGCAAAGGCTCAAAAAAAATGAAGGGGTTGAGCCAAACAGGACCCACCAAGTCTGGCCTCCAGGAGGGGAGCAGGGAGAGACCCAAACCCTGCCCCTGGCTGCCTTGCCTGAGCTGAGGTGGGTCTCCAAAGAGGGCAGCGTTCAGGGAGGCAGCAAGGAGCAGTGGTTGAAGCCGTGGTAAGGCTGGGTCCTGGGGCCAGAATGCACAGCTAGAATCTCCACCTGCTCCCTCCTCACTGGTCATCTTGGGTAAGTGTAAGTCCCCCCACTTATCCGCTGTGGCTCACAATAGTTCCTGCTTCCTCCAGATGAGAACAGGAGAGCCCATAGGCAGGTGGGCATCACACCTAGCACAGCTGCTAGAGTTCAGAGAGGTCAGAGTCACAAACAATAACAACAACCCTAAGCACCGGCCATGGCATCTCGACGTCCCCTACCCCATCCCGTCACCATCTGGAGTGTCCCTCCGTCACCTGGGAATCATCTGCTTTCTTCCTTTCCTCTACACTTCACGAGGGCAGAGCCCCCACTGTTCCCCCCATCGCTCCAGTCCCAGCACCTGACACTTTGTGATTATGCAGACGGTCCCTGACTTGGGAGTTGAGGTTCCCCAGCTTCACTGTGGTGTGGGAGCAACATGCTGCGGAAGAAACTGGACTTGGAATTTTGAATGAAGATCTCTCCCTGGGCCTGGGATCTCTGGCATGATCCTCTCTCGAGGTCCCTGGCAGCTGCTGCAGGGTCACACCCTGATCAGGAGGAGAAGCATCCTCCAGTGTGCTGTGTGGCTGAGCCGCAAGGTCCAGGGCACGAGGCGGGCTGAGTGCAGTTTTGACAGAGGACACTTTGAGGGTTTTTCAGGATGTAACCCTGAGGTTGAGGAACAGCTGTGTACACTTGTTGAGTGAATGAATGAACGAACAAGTGAACACACGGTTGAATACCCCCAGGTACGGGAACTCCTTGACTCCCAAGAGCCCAGCTCTGAATACCTGGCAAGGCCTCTCATACTGAGAGTGCAAGCCAGTTAACTCACCATGGCCTCTGATACTGGTTCCTGTTCCATGTAAAAGAAACTCCCTATCTTCCTGCAATTCCTAAGTTTTGGGGTTTGTTTGTTCTGTTCTTGGTACGGGGATTGAACCCAGCGTGCCTCCCACTGAGCTCATCCCCAGCCCTTTTCTATTTTTTATTCTGAGGCAACGTCTTACTAAGTTGCCCAGGCTGACCTCAAATTGCAATCCTCCTGCCTCAGCCTTCCGGGTCTCTGGGTGTTATGGTTTGGATATGTGGTGTCCCCCAAAAGCTCATGTGTGAGACGATACAAGAATGTTCAGGGGTGAAATGATCGGGTTATGAGAGCCTCAACCTAATCAGTGCATAAATCCACTTAAACGGATTAGATATTTGTGCAAGATGCCACAGCCCTGCAAAGGATAGAGCTGGAATTCAAACCCTGATTTAATCTGGAGCCAGGGCGGGTCTCTCAGAAAAGAGATGGCTTCCTGATCAGAAAGGAGCCCCCATCAAAGACCAGGCCATGTAGGTATGAAAACATAGGCATCTCCTCACTTTTGGCAGAACCCAACCAGGAGAGTCTTGATCCAGTTGAACTTGAACCCCTGAGGAGTGAAGGGAACTGAGGTATCCTGGAATTCCGGGAGAAAACCAGGCCCGAGTAACTGATGGCTCAATGAATAGCAGTCGGCTATTTCCTAAGGGGGTGGCTGGCTGGGGCTGGCTGTGCACGTGTAGGACCCCCCCACACCAGCCGAGCTGTGCATAGATAGACGCCCTCCTGTTCCCCTCCGAGAGCCCGTCCCAGAACTCTCCAGAGAGGGACACTCTTAACTGAAGAGCGATGTGGCCAGGAGCTCCAGCGGGCCCCCTGACTCCGCTCCAGCCGTCCAGAGGCACAGGCCAGCCCTGGTCCTCCTCGGTGGCCCCTCCAGTCAGCAATTGGCCAGAGACAAGCAGAGAACAGAAGAACCCTGGACTTCAGAGATTTCAAAAAATGACGAGAAGCCCCAAGCCAAAGCAGCGAGGGTGCGCCGTGCCCACGGGGTCTCCGCCACCGGCTTTGGGCTTAGCCCGACATGGATTGCTGTGGTCATTTAAGGTGAGGGACTGAATGATGGCCCCACTTCGCTGGTAATGGGTGTTTCTCCTGGACGCTGCAGCTGGTCTTAGTACAACCACAAGTGGCCTTTTAAGAGGGAGGCAGAGGGAGAGTGGGCACCGAAGAGGGAAGGTAACAGGGCCACCTCACACTGCTGGCTTCAGAGACGGAGGGAGAAGCCCAGCAGAGCATGGAATGGATGGAAGCTTCTAGCTCCAACCTCACGTGGCAGAAGGAAATCAAACTCCAGTGGATCTCTGTTTTTTTTGGTACCAGGGACTGAACCCAGGGGCACTGAACCCCTGAGCCACATCATCCCCAGTCCTTTTTATTTTTTATTTTGAGATAGAGTCTCACTAAGTTGCACTGGGTATCCCTAAGTTGCTGAGGCTGACTCTGAACTTGAGATCCTCCTGCCTCAGCCTCCTGAGTTGCAGGAAATTCCCTTTAATCAATTGCTAAGCAGATAAAGCATCCAGATGAAAATTTATGCGGATGAACAGGGCTCTTCAGGGTTCTCCAGAGAAACATGACCAATAGGACTTGGCTCATAAGATGATGGAAGCTGACAACCCCTAGGTCTGCCGTCAACAAGCTGGAGACCCCGGAGAGCCAATGGTGTATGTCTCAGTCCAAAGGCCAGCGGCTCGGGACCCAAGGAGAACCGATGTTCCAGTTTGAGTCTAAAGGCTGGAGACTATCAACGCCCCAGCTCAGGCACGAGGAATTCCCTCTTCTCAGTCCTGATAGTCTATTCAGGCCTTCTACTGATGAGAAGAGGCTCACCCCCCATAGGAGGCCCATTTACTTCATTCAATCTATCATGAAAACATCACCCTCACCCCAGAAACACCCTCGCACACACCCAGAGACATGTTGGACCACATGTCTAGGCCACCTGTGGTCCAGGCAAGTTGACTCACAGTGGGTCATAGATGACACGCTCCTTCCCAATGTACCAGACCCCGCAGGTGCAGAGGAGACCTGAACTTCATCCAAAGTTAACAGAATGAGATACATTCATGATAAGACAGAGCCTTCAAGGAGAGGTATTTCCTTTCTAAAATTTGTTCTGGACTGCAAGTCGCAAGAGCTTGTCAATCCACCCAGTCCCCAGCAGCGTCCCCACCTCCCTGGACATACAGAAACCCAGCAGGAGGCTCCTTCCCCTCGGAGGTCTAGCCTGGCCCCTTCCCATCCATTCTCTAGCCTCTCCATCCCTTCCCATTCCTTCCAAGCCCCCGCTCCCTCCCAACTTCTCAAATTCTTGCATATTTTGTCCAAGACAAGTTTCTCTTTTCAGGTGTTCTGCAATTCAGGGCGTCTCCTCCCACCTGATGCGTACAGTGGCTCTGGCAACGGTGACCTGTTCTTAGAGATGCTATTTAAAACCCAGAGTGCATCCGGAGTGACACAGAACTCCCGAGTGGGGCTAAGACGCGTCAAGTTACATAAACGAACACGCTTTGTCTCGCCCTTGGCTTGAAGCTCTGCCGAAGAGGCTTCAGAAATGCCAGTTCACACCAGGGACAGAAAAATGCAGGTTTCAAGGGGAAGAAACCATAACAATACCATCCAGGCGCACAGTGGCGCTGGATTTGGTGATGGACAGGCACACCCAGAAACCCCCAGCGCGAGGGACCGTCAGCACCACCACCCCAGCCAGCTTCTCTCTCTCTCTCTCTCTCTCTCTCTCTCTCTCTCTCTCTCGGGCTTGTTTCCTGAGTGTTCTCTGCAGTTCCAGAAGTAACCCTGAGATGCCCGCTCTCCCCCACTGAGCACAGCGCTAACAACGAGAAAGGAGGGGAGGGAATTAGATCTGCCTTCTCCCTAGGAAAAGCCGGTCACCTCTCAGCTGTGTGGTCTCTGACCCTTGCTACAGGGCAGCCAGAGAGACATCAGCGCTCCAGTGTAGAGATGGGGAAACTGAGGCTCTAACAGGGCAAAATATTTCCTCTAGGCCACAGAGTTGGTCAGAAGCAGAACCAGTTTCAATATCAGTTGCAAGACCCCATAGCTTGATGGTGGAGGCCATGGACTTGCCCCAGAGAGCCTGGCTTATAGCATTGTCTGCTATTTAATGGAGCCTGTGTAACCCCAGACAAGTGACTTGACCTCTCTGGGCCTCCACTTCTTTCATCTGTAAAAAGAGAGAGAGAGAGAGAGAGAGAGAGAAAGTGTGAGTGTGTGTGTGTGTGTGTGTGTGTGTGCGCGTGTGTGTTATTATCTGCCTACTAGGTTGTTGAGGGGATTAAATGAATCAACACATCAATACACTGAGAATCCTACCCTGCAGAGCAAGTATTCAAAAGTCTGTCATCTGTAACTCATGCACTCCTTGAATCTCTGCCAGGTTCCAAGGGCCTGACCTCCTCATCACACTGGGTACTTCTTAATTAAATGAAGGTACGGGAGTTCAAGGCTGGGCACACTAGAAATATTGGAACTCCGGGGCTGTGCTCCTGAAATATGCCCTTGGCACGCCCAGCTCCCTGCCACTGCGTGCTGATTAGAAGCCACTGCCTATAGAGCAAGCAAAGAGACGGGCACATGTCCCTTTTATGAAAATCCAGCAAGCTGGTGTGAAGTGGAGATAACCAGCCCCCGCCGCACTCTGAGGCTGAAGATACTTAATTATCTGAAACCCAGACAAACAGCAGGAGCAGGATGGTAGGTGGAGGCAGAGGAGCTGAGCCCGGCAACCAGAGGCTGCAGGAGACATTCAGAGCTAATGGTGTGAGCCCGGGCCCGAGTGAAGGGCAGGAAGAGGAGGGCAAAGTGGTTGGCAGCCCCAGGAGCCTCACCTGCAGAAGAACAGGAGGAGGAGGACCTGGACCAGAGAGGCCAGGAGGGAGAAGCAGCCAGGGGCACTGTCTCCCAGACAGCTCAGGGGACCGAGGTGTTTATTGACTTGGTCTAGTGAAGTTCATAAGATTGCTAAGCCTCAGGAGAGGGATCTCAAAATGCCATTTTGCAAGTTGGAAACCCGAGGACAAGCTAGGGAAGACAGTGAGAGGAGAAGTGGTGGACATTCAGGGCGGAGAACACGCACCCGCTGGGGTTCACTCATAGCAGCCTGTCAATCTAAGCAGGGTCTGTGAACTTGACCTTGAAGGCCTGACGCAGGGCCAGCGGGCAGCTGTCCCTCAGCACTTGAGGGACGTGGTGACAATAGGCACAAAGGACTCGGAGTGAGCCTGGGCCCATGATAAGGGCTCACTCAGTGCCACCACTGTGGTCCTTGGGAATCCTTCCAGGAATGGGGCTCTGCAGACAGTTCCCAGCAGGTCACGTTACAGACCTTGACTAAGATGGTGCTCGTCATTCTGGGCTCCAAAATCGTTCCTTATGTCCAAGGAGCCAAAGTGGGACCCAGTCCATTTCCAAGGCCCTCAACTCAAGATGATGAAGCAGGACAAGCCCTGCCGTGGGACGCTGGGCGTGCGTCCAGGGTCCACCTGCGCGTTCTAGAAGCTGGGCGGAGAGCACGGGGTCCCTGCACCGGGAATAAAGGCTTAGGGTTGAGGGCTCAGCCTCCAAAACAAACATCTTGGGTTCAACTGCTGGTTCTGCCTCGTTCCAGCTACTGACCTTGAGCAAGCCACTTCAGTCCCTCACCACGGCAGGGAGAGACCCCATCAGGATTCCTGTGAGAACTCCGGAACTGCTAAAGCAAGTCAGCCAATGCATGCAGTGCCCAGGGCGATCTGTGTGGCACAGCAGGGGCCCCAGTGAACAGCAGCTCCTGTGCTCTGCCCTGAACCCAAGGTCAAGTCCAAGGATGTGAGGAGCCAGTTGACTCCTGAGCTCCCTGGGAATGGCTAAACCCCCCTCTCCTGGTTCCTCAACGTCCTGGCAAGAGGGGAGGGAGAAGGGGCAAAGGCTGTGGATCCAAAGGAAAAGGGCAAGACAGTGACCAAAGCAGAAAGAGAGCCACCAAAGAACAGCCCTAAACCTTGGGGCAAGGAAGGAAGGCAGCAGCCACCACCCGGCCCATTCCTAGAAGGCCCAGAACCCGGCAGGGGCCTTGGAAGCAGAGGACATTCTCTGCTGTGGAATGTGGGCGCGCTCCCAGGCTCCGCGGGAGTTGACGGGTATTAACACGATCACGTGGTCCCTCCAGAGCAGGTGTGACCACACGGATCCCACTGTGGTTGTTATGACCACCGGGCGTCTCCGCCAAGCGCTGTCACATGCCTGCCATTTGAGCTACCCGCTCCCAGCTTGAGAAGGCTGAACGGGGTCTGAGATGGCACTCATCTATCTCCCTCTCACTCTGTGCCAAGGGGGGCCCCGTGCAAGTCTGTGTGCATGCAGCAGGTGACTGGGGACAGTGACGAGTGTGAAAGGGTCACTCACGGCCACCTGACAGACATCAGATGCTGGCAGGTGTCAGGCACTGCTCAAGATGCTGGGAAGACCCAACAGCGAGGGGCACGTCCCTCGTGGAGTTCCACGGTCCCTCCCTCCCTGCCCGTCTCCCTGCCGGCTTCTTCAATTTCTTCCCTTTCCTTCCACTCCCTTCCCTTCTTCCCTCCTTGATGCACTCATTACTAAACACCCTGGGACCAGAGTGCATTCCAGCTCGGCTGCCCATCACCTTGGGCTCCCCTTTCTTCCTCTCCAAGATGGACATAAGGACAGGACTCACCTGCAGGGCAAGCCCCTGCACCTACGGAAGGACCCGTCCCGAGCCATAGCTGCAAGACTCAATTCCTGCATGAACTTGGCTCCCAGCCTGTTGGTGGGAAGGCTGAGGGAGATGGATGAGGAGTTTGTCCAGCTTTGAGTGTGCTGCGTCCTCTATCTTGGCCAACTTAGAGTCCTGGGCGCATCTCTGAGATAGATGAGGTGGGTGCATGTCCAGGCAGGCTACGCACCGCACGAGGCTGGGCCTGGAGGAGCATCTAGCAAGACCTCTGGGGGGGGGGGACTGGAAACTGGCCCTTCCCCTGCACAATGTCACTGGATCCTGCTGTGTCCTGGGAGCCTTTAGATGACTTGATTTATTCTAGTGTTTACTATCGACATTTGTCCCTCAGTGGTGATTCATGGGCTCGATGGGGAAATTCAGTGGGAGCAAAGGTCAGGAGCTTGGTACCGTTCCCAGCCCAGAGCTAGCGCTTAATAAATGTTAGCTATGCTTGTCCTGAAGCACCGCTCTATGCCAAGCTCCTGCCACGTGCCGGGAAGGACTTCCGTGTGTGTGCATGTAAACACTCACAGCAAAGGTCAGTCAGGGCAACGTGGCCACCTTGTCCCCACAGCTGGAAAGCAGCTGTGAGCTCCTTCTGCACCTCCAGGGACCCTCAGTCCTGCAGAGCTGTGATCGTGTTCTCCGTCTTCCCTTCTAAACACGGGGAGGAAGGAAGAGCTTCCGAATGCTCGCATGTTGGTTTAGCTTATTTCCAGACAAAAGGGATGATGTTTCGTCTTCATAAAGCAGGAAGGTTCCAGAACCTTCCTCGGAGGGCTCCCCCCCCCCCAGAAGGGATCACATGCATCCGGCACAGGCTGAATGAACGGCAGCTACGAATATCGCAGTCCCTCTTAGGGGGCAGGAGAGAGGGTCAAACACTGTCATACTGAGAATATAGATTCTGAGGGCAGGAAGAGCTGGGCGCTGAGGCCCGACGCCCCCGATTGCCTCCTGGGAGGCCTGGAGTGGGTGGTTGACTTTCTTTGAGCCCCAGTCTCCCCATCTGCAAAGCGGGTTAGTCACACGCCCAGCCTTACCGCCTGTGAGACATCGGTGCACAGGCGAGATGTGATGCTCCTGCCGCTTCCAGCGAGGTTGGGTCAGGAGCTGTCAGGGGGCTGGGAGAATTTTCCAGCAAGGTCACCTCTTTATTGTTTCATTTATTTATTTATTATGGAAGCACAAATCCAGTTCGACTTATTGACTTTTCATTGGTTAAAATTCTGGGGGGGGGGTGCTACAGCATCGCCCTGATTCTGTGTCCAGCGGCCTTAGCAGGAAGGTGGCTTTGGAATTTGGCACAGACCGACCTGCTGTTTCCTGGATCATGGGGTCTTGTTCCGTGTTCCATGGCTCTTTGCTTCCTATGCACACCTCGTGTCTTGCCTGTAGAGAACTCAGGCCACCTCAGGCACAAGCGCCTTCAGGGGTTTTGTTTGTTTGTTTGTTTGTTTTTGTTTTGGGTACCAGGGATTGAACTCAGGGGCACTCGACCACTGAGCCACATCCCCAGCCCTAGTTTGTATTTTAGGGACAGAGTCTCACTGGGTTGCTTAGCGCCTCGCCTTTGCTGAGGCTGTCTTTGAACTCGCAATCCTCCTGCCTCAGCCTCCAGAACTGCTGGGATGACAGGTGCCTGATCACCTTCAGTTT
The DNA here is from genome assembly GCF_001458135.2 of Marmota marmota marmota. Classification (NCBI taxonomy): domain Eukaryota; kingdom Metazoa; phylum Chordata; class Mammalia; order Rodentia; family Sciuridae; genus Marmota; species Marmota marmota. Next base: position 11,141,142 of record NW_026000185.1, on the reverse strand, counting down.
TAAGAAGACCCGTGCATCCCCTTTGGTGCCAGAGACCCTGCCCATAGCCAGCAAAAGTGTCATTGGCTGCAGTCTTCCAGACTTTTTAAAAAAAATGTTTATTTATTCTAATTAATTATATATGACAGCAGAATGCATTTCAATTCATAGTACACAAACAGAGCACAATTTTTCATGTCCCTCTTTTCATTCACAAAGAAGAGTCACACCATTCATGTCTTCATACATGTACTTAGGGTCATGACGTCCATCTCATTCCACCGTCTTTCCTACCCCCATGCCCCCTCCCTTCCCCTCCGTCCCCTTTGCCCTATCTAAAGTCCGTCTACTCCTCCCGTGTCCCCCCATCCTCATTATGAATCAGCATCCTTATATCAGAGAAGTCTTCCAGACTTTTACCCTTAGAAGTCTGTCCCCAGTCACCTCTTCTGGCTCCAAGATGGCAGGAGGAGCCCAGATTACCTCTTAGCCCTCTGTTGTTTGTTTGCCTTTTAAACACTATCCGCCAGAGCCCAATTTTCTCTTGGAAGATCCTTTATAACGCACCTGGGTTGCCAGGGACCCCACAAGAGGGGTATTATTTTCTTCCCTTTTACACATGAGGGCACTGAAACTCAGAGAGGCTAAGCAACCTGCCTAAGCTCACCCAGCAATTTTTGATCTCGGGCCTATCTGAGCCCAGATGGTGTGATCTGTACAGCCCCAGCTCAGGATACAACCTGTGGGCCCCCTACCCCCTTCCCCAGTGGGGAACATAGAAAGAACTTGGGCCTGAACTCAACCCCAGGGTCTTGTTTGAATGGGGATAGCACCCACTTCTCTAAGAGATACTGAGAACGAAATGAGATTCTTTTATTTTTTAATGGATGCAATGCCTTCGTCCAAGTGCCTCGCAGGCAGTAGGCCACCCACAGCCACCAGGGCCCTGGGCTCCTCCTCCACAGCCCTCCGTCCCTCCCCTGGGCACTCACATGAACCTGAGCTCAGACTCCCGGCGGACGAGCACTTCCCGGAGACGCTGGATCTTTGCCATCTCCAGCTCGATCTCCTCGGGCATCATGGTCGTCTCTGCCATGGAGATGATGTCCAGCTGGGCTGTGCAGGACGGAAACACAGGCATCAGGCCCGAGTCCGCATGGGCTTCCAAGAACTCCCAGGGACAGACCCTGCCGCAGCCCCCAGGACCATCATGCACGTCTGGGTCACACAGACCTCGGCCACCTGCAGACCTCGGCCACCTGCAAACCTCGATCACCTGCAAACCTCGATCTGGGCTGCAAACACTCAGGAGTGGACCCTTCGGGAACAGGGAACCATGTTTTCTGTGATGCTAGGGTTTGGATGTGTTTTGTTCCCATCAAAACTCATGCTGGGTCTTGGTCCCCAGGGTAAGGCTATTGAGCTTTTAAGAGGCGATTTGGTCTTTGTGAAGGAGGGACTAACGGCTGGGTTCTTGGTTAATGGGCATGAATTAGTGGCCTACAGGGCGGCTCATTAGAAATCAAGTTCCGTTTCCTGGGCTTGCCCCTCTCTTCTGCACGCACCTGCTTGACCTTCTGCTTATTTCCCCCTTGCCCTGACACAGCACAAGGCACTCCCATCAGGGGTGGCCACCCAGTCTTGAACTTTCTGGCCTTCATATCCATGATTTAAAATAAACCTCTTTTCTTTATAAACTACCCACTCCCTGGTATTCTGTCACAGCAACAGAAAATGGACCAAGACACAGGGGAACATTTGTTAGGATGCCAGCAGAGGCTCACAAAAGTCCTGCTTAAGGTGTGGTCAGTCCCTGCCTGGCCCCAACCTCTGAGGTGCAGGCACACTTGACTATGGCCACTTTGCCCTGCCCCAGCCTCAAGACCGAGGACAACTTGAGGAAGAAGAAAATTTCATACTAATTATCTTATGGTAATACTAAGTATCATAAGTAATAATAACATAAAGTAATAACATGTTTGTTGTAGAAAATTCAGGTAATACAGGCAGACAAGAAAGAACACAAAGAAGTCATCCATAACCCCACTGCCCAGAGAGAACCACTGCTGAAGTTTTGATGGACACTCTTCCAATCTTATATAGTCAGAGTTACATGTTTCCATATAGAAGAACTATATGTAAGAAACTGTATGGAAAGACACCACGCCCTGCTGTAACAAAACACTAGAGGCCCGATGGCTTAAATGATAGCAGTTTACTTTGGCACAGTTCTGGAAGAGGACACTCTTCTTGGCTTGTGTCCCCACCCCCCCGCCCCGGCCGGGCCTCTTCTTGGTATGTGCATAGGGTAGGGGTGAGGAATGGAGAGCAATTCTCTGATGTCTCTTCTTCTTTTTTTTTCTCTCTCTCTCTCTTTTTAAAATTTTGTTGTTGTTGTTGATGGACCTTTATTTTATTTATCTATCTGTGGTGCTGAGACTTGAACCCAGAGCCGCACACATGCTAGGCAAGCGCTCTACCACTGAGCCCCAGCCCCAGCTACCTCGTGTCTCTTCTTTTAAGGACACCAGAACTATATGATCAGGGCTGCACCCTCTTGACCTCATTTAACCTTAATTACTTCCTTCAAGGACCCATCTCCAAATACAGCCCATTAGGGGTTAGGGTTTCAACACATGAAATTTTCAACCCATGACTGTATGCATGTGTGGGTGTATGTTTGCACATGTGTGTATGTATGTATCACCACATATGCTACCATTAAAATCTTGTCCTGTGTCCTCCAGTATGTTTGTCTAACCTTTATCTATAGACACAGTTATACAGTCATCTACATGACTTATACACGTAGCATGGCCATACAGGGCAACACAGACGGAAGATTCGTAACCTGAAGATCAGAAATCTGAAATATTCCAAAGTTCAAAACATTCTGAGTGCCAACAAGATGCCACATCCACACCTGACCTCATGTCAAAATGCCCGCACACTATAAATACTGCATAAAACTCAGGAGGCTGAGGCAGGAGGATTGCAAGTTCAAGGCCAGCCTCAGCAACTTAAGGAGGCCCTGAACAATTTAGGGAGACCCTGCTTAACCCTGTTAAAAAATAAAAAGGGGGGGCTGGGGTTGTGGTTCAGCAGTAGCACACTTGCCTGGCATGTGTGAGGCACTGGGTTTGATTCTCAGCACTGCATATAATAAATAAAAATAAAGGTCTATCAATAACTAAAAAATTTTTAAAAAATATATATATATACAAAAATAATATACATATTGCATAAACAGCACTACATATATATATATGCATATTGCATATACATACATTTTGCATAAAATTACCTTTAGACTCTATGTATAAAATATAGATGGGACATAAATAAATTTTGTTTAGACTTGAGTCCTCTTTCTCCAAGATACCTCATTATGTATGTGAGAATGTTCCAAAATCTGAAAGCGGAAACACTTCTGGTCCCAAGCATTTGGGAAAAAGTGATACTCAACCTGCATGTATAGTTTTATATAGGCAACATGTATAATTATATATATGTACACGCCTATTTTTTAAATACTGAAAAAAATGTATACTAAAATGTTAGTGACTGAAAATGTTAACATATGCATGTGTCTATGTATATGCACACACATATATCTCCATATATCTGCCATCCCACCTCTTATTTTGGTCGTACGGAGTCTTGCGGGTTTCTTGCCCTCTTCTCACTAGCACACATTACAATCGCTCTCTCTCTCTCTGTCTCTCGCCTGTCCTCGGATGCTCTTGCTCAGCGGTCGTGGGCAAGGCCGGGTGGCTTTCTGCGTGGGGCTCCATCACGAATCACAGGACCAGTCTGCAGGCCTTTGGGTGGTTCCCCCTCCCCTCCCTGTGTGCATTCTCAAAGCGAAATCTTTGCCCACATCCAGGTTCCTTCAGGCTGCATTTCTGGAGTGGATGGCTGGGTTCTCGAGGAGGTGACAGTCTCAGGGCTTTCACAGGGGGAGGGCTGCAGTAGGAGAAGGAGATGTTCTTGCTTTACTGAGACCAGCACCACACACACCCCTCATCTCTGACTCTCCAGCACCCCCCTGAGGCTCAGCGCCCCACCCCACACTCAGTCCTGCTGCCTGGGGCTGGTCTTTGTCCTCAGGTCCAAGCCTGTATCTGGAAAGCTGCCCTGCCTGGTTCTACCTGTGTGTCTCCCTCCAGCCACCTCGAGCCCTGGCCTGGCACCCCTGCATGGGGACGGGGACACTGTGACTTGCAAACTTCCCTGAAGACAGCTCCTGCCTTCTTTGACCTCAGGAATAGTGACAATTCCCAGGAGCCCCTGTGACAAGCTTTGTCCGTCCGTTGGGCTCTCCTGGCCCTGAGTTCTCCAGCAAATGGAATTTGGAAAGTCACATACCCTTCCATCACCTGGGCCCTGGGGGAACTGTCCACGGCCAAAATCTGTTCCCCCTCCAGCAATCAAACCCCCATGGAGGAAGGCAATTCCCTGTAGTGGATTCTCACGTTGAAGGAGTGGCCGGGGAGCCCAGCGTGGTGGAGCACACCTGTAATCCCAACGTCCTGGGGCAGCGGTGGGGCATTTTGGAGTCTGATGGCCTGAGCAGGAGTCCCAGCTCTGCGCCCCCAGTAGCTGTATGACCTTGGGGGAGGGGATCTTTAACTCTTGATGGCTCACGAGCAGAGAGCCCACCACCCACGCAGCTGCGCAGGGGGCTCCGCATCTGGTTATGAGGACCACTGCGCATGCTCTGACCCGCCTTCTCCGCACCAGTCAGCAGGATCCGACGCTCTGTCTTTTACAAAGGAAGCAAAGAGGCAGAGCTGACAAGGGAGTGGCGGAGCCCGTGCCCATGTCGGCTCTGGTGCATCCGGGCTGCCTCTTGTCCACAGGTGCTCCAGGTCGATACCCCAGGTCATTCCCATCTCAGGGTCCGGGTGATGCCATCACCACAAACCAGATGCTTAAAACAACAAGAGTTTATTCCCTCACAGTCCTGGATATCCAAAACCCAGGTGTTGGCAGAGCCCTGCTCCCTGAGAAGGCTCCAGGGGAGGGTCCCTCCTGCCTCTCCCACCTCATGGTGGCTCCTGGCAACCCTTGGCTTGTGGCTGCATCACTTCAACCTCTGTTTTCACGTGACAGCCCTCCTGGTGACTCTGTGTGTCCCTCTCTGTCCTGTTAGATTTAGGACCTACCCTGACATCGCACATAAGGTCCCTGTCTGAGGTTCTGGGTGGATATGAATTTTAGGACACTAACTGCTACAGACAGTCTCTGACGTGTGAGTTTTTGACTTTACGATGGTGGTGAAGTCCTAGGCGTTCGGTAGAAACCCCTATTTTGCATTTCAAATTTGGATCTCTTCCTGGTCTAGCAACAGGCGGTCACATCCTTTCTTGCAGTGCTGGGCAGCAGCAGCAAGCTGCAGCTCCATTGGCCACGGGATCCCAAGGGCAAAGAGCTGAGATTCTTCAGCGTACAGTCCTGCTAAGCTGGGTGCTAGGTAGGCTAGGTGTATTAAATGCATTTTGACTTATGATATCTTCCATCTACGATGGATTCATCAGGACACACCCCCACTGGAAACAGAGGACATCTGACATAGGTTAGTAACCATGGGCTTGAAAGCTCCCAGACAGACACTGCTCTCTCCAAAAGCTTTATGTCACCCAGTGCCACAATCTTGGCTGGAAACAGCAGGGATCCAGGAAGTGGGGAGTGGGAAGAGGCAGTGGGGTCTGGCAAGAGCCTGCTGGGGACCAGAGCTGAGATCCTTGTACAAGTCCTTCATCAGCTGAAGAGTCTCTTGGCATCATTTCCTTCTCTGCAAAATGGGGCTCCACAGTGACCACGTGCCGGGGCTTTCCAGGTCTTTTTGCAGTGAATCCCAATTTTGCAGACAACAAACAACTCTGAGGCTGGGAGAAGGAAAGCGACAGGACCACACGACCAGACTTAGAACCCAGCTCGCTCTTTCTCCCCACCCCCCTCCATATGCCTTCACCCCACCCTGCAGCTCCCGGGCCAGGGTCAAACGCGGTGTGGGTGTGAGCCTGCGTAGTTAAGCCCACCAAGGAAGGGCCCTGCTCGTGTTTCCCATCACGGCTCAGATGGGCCACCTGCTTTCCAGGGGACAGATGCTGAAAATGGCAACACACCCCAGGGCCAGGCGTGGGACGGAGAGAGCTCATCACATCCCCCACACTGGCATTTTACCTCCGTCCCTGGGGGAGGGCGGGGGTGGTGCTGCCAGGCTCCAGGTGTTGCCATAAACATTCAGCTCGGATGCGCTGGGAGCTCGGATGCGGGGCAGAGAACGGGCTGAGACCAACCTTGGAGAGTCTCCCTCAAGGCTATTCTCCTTCCCCTAGAGAAGGAGAGTCCAAACCTTGAGGCAGACACGAAATAGCATCTTTTCTAGTAGTGAGCACTCTGCCCGGTGTGGCCCGGGCTCCTGCAAGCCTCACCCCATTCCATCTTCACCACGCCCCAGGCCAGGGGTTGACGACCTCAGCCAGCCCTGGCTGCCACCCAGCCCCGTGCCTGAGGTCCTAAGTGCACAGGAACGTCCTGGTGCCCAAGTCGTGCTCACTGGTTTATGTATTATCCATGGCCAGTTCTGCACTACCACAGCAGAACTGAGCACTGTAGCAGAGTCTCAGAAATTAACTACCCGGCTCTTTGCAGAAAAAGTTTGCCAGCCCTGCTGTCATTGGTAGATCCTAGGATACCCTAATTTGGACATTGAGAAACCCAAGCCGACCCAGGAACCATAACTGCTAACACCACGGAGCATCCACCGCATGACAGATCTGCCTGCTACCTTGTTTGATTCTCGGAACAGCCCCCACCGTGGTCAGTACCCTCGATCCATTTCCAAGATGAGAAAGTTAAGGCGCAGCAGAAAATGTGATGAGGCTGAGATCTGAAATGAGATCCAGCCTCTGCAGAGTCCTTGCTGTCAATCACAGTCAAGGACTACTGTCCTTTTGGACAGTCGTCCATCATTGGATAACCCCCATGGTAGAGGGTAGGGACCAGGGTCCTTCTGGTCTTCAGACTCTGAGAAATGTTGCTATGGGACATAAATAAATAAATGTCACACCTAGTTAGCTTCTTATCGGTCTGAATTCGTGTAATAGAAACTAGCATGGCATGATGGTCCCTTCCCAGGGCTGACCACCCAGAGGTCAGGCATCCAGAGATGCGGATCCACAGGAGGAGTCGGGAGGAACATTCCAGACCGGCCAGAGAAGATGGTCTCTAAGGGGCGTACTGCACATTGGCCAGCAGAGCCACTGGCCGTGTGGTGAGAGGGAAGCATCACGGCCCACAAGTCCCCAGGGCTCCAACTGCCATCATTGTCACCAATGCCATCATTGTCACCGAGCTTCCAGGAGCTGAGTCACTTCTGGGGGAAGAGGCAGCTAAATCCATCTTTCTATCCCCAAATGCCACCCCAGGAAGAGGCTTGCCTCTTGGGCAGCAGCCGAGCAAACCGGAGCTGAGCACCGGGCAGGGCCGGGATGTGCAGCACGGTTGGTCATTTGTCTTGAAAATGGAAAGCTACCCAGGGACGGGAGGGGTGGAGGTGATGGTGGAAGAGGGCTGGCAGGCTCCTAGAAACTTCTAATTTAAATACAGACTGGGATGGTAAAACTGCTGGGGACACCAAAGAGGAGTCTCCCTTAGTCTCTGTCTCAGCCATGGGTCCCAGGATCCCTGGATGCTTCCGGCCTTTTCTTTTGCTCCAAAACGGGATGTGCCTGGTGCACATCCAAAGCTCTCTGTGGGAAGTATCTATGTGAGCACGTACCAGCTCCTCGCCCCTCAATATCCTGGGAGGCAGGCACTTGCATTATCACCCTCTCCTTCTAGGTTCATCTTATGAGGCTCAGGGAGGTCATAAGTGATGGGTCAATGTCACGCAATCAGTGAGTGGCAGAGCAGGGGTGCCAGGGCGGACCAACCTGACTTCCAACCTGTTGTGCTAAGCCAAAGAGCTACCAAATGGCATTTCTAGAATTCGAAACAGTGCATGGGATCCGTCACAGCCGTGTACTTTCTACATGACCACATACTCAGGATTTCTTTACATTGACTTTTTTTGGGGGGCAGGGAGGGCAGTGCCGGGGATGGAACCCAGGGCCTCTCACATGCTAGGCAAGTGCTCTACCACAGAGCTGCACCCCCGCCCTGTCATCTTCTCTAAGCAGAAACGTGGCAGCCCAGTTAAGATGCTCACCACCTGAGCATCCACGGGCACTTCCTCCTGGTGTCAATCCAAGAGAGTCTTAAATACCAGGCAGATGCACCTGAGCCCTGTTACTGGCCAGCCACTTTCCTGAGGCATTTCAAAGGCTCCTGGTGGCATCCCAGCCCCTGATGTCCTCGGTCATCCACGTAGGGAAGAAGCTCACTTCAGCCCCAAACATTCCATCACGGGAGGTGCTACGCACCTCTCCTCTCCCTGCGGTGTGATGGTGACGAGAAGCAGCCGGTTGCTCTTAATGAGTCACCATTTCCCAAGGAGATGAAGTAACTGCTTTTGCAGAAGCTCCTGGATGCTGTACCCGGCCCCACCCCCAGCCTGCCTTGCGAAGGAGGATGCCACTGGGCCCAGACAGGAATGGGACCTTCTGTTGCCCAGCGCTGTCCCATACGTAATGTCTCTTTACATTCACAATCACCCCAGAGAAGATGTGCAGTGGAGAAAACCGCCTTGCTCCAAATCCTGGCAAAGACTGTTATTCTCTAATACAACCTTAAGTGCATGCTTAAATTTCTCCACGTTCTTTTCTCTCAGCCTCATTTGGTTTGTCTAAGGAGACAAAAGGTGCTATGATTTGAATAAGTGCTCCTTCCCCCCCCCCCCCCCCGCCCAAAAAGGCCCAGTGTTAAAGGCTGAGTCCCCAACTGAGCGCTATTGGGTGGTGAGGAACCTTTAAGAGGCGGAGCCTAGTGAGAGGTCTTTAGGTAAAGGGAGGCTTGGTCTCAAAAGAGGAGGCTTTGATCCTCTTCTACTAATTTTTTTTTTTTTTTTTTGCTTCCCAGTCGTTCAGTGAGAGATTTTCTCTTTATAAATTTACTCATCTCAGGCATTTGTTACAGTAACAGAAAGCATTTAATGCTAAGGTGCAGGCCTTGGAGAGAAGCAAGCTCAGGTTCATCCTGGCTTTGCTTCTTTCTAACAGCTGATGTCGGGCAAACTCTGTAACTAGCAAAATCTCAGTTACCTTATTATGCACTGAACAGAGCTGGTTCTATCCGCCTCTTACCTTTGGTCTCAGGGCACCTTGGGCCTGGTTCCATACACTGGGGCTGGCTTGTTCTGGGACCACCATGTGAAGATGTTCCTAAGACTTTGCCTCGGACGGAGATTGCTGTTCCCAAGTGGGATTCCCAGAAAGATTTTCTCTGAATAATGTATAATGTACGTGTTACCTCCAGTATGGGGCTTTGAAGGGGATGACACACAAGTCCTGGCAGATTATGCAGCAACCTGTAATGTCATGGTACATTACTCATTGTCCTGTCCCCAACACTTCTAAGTGACCTTCAATGAGTCACCATGCCACTACGGCACCTTCCTCCCAACCCCAAGCTGAAAGGGTTCCAAGTGGTTTCTGAGGCCTTCTGGGACCATACGAGCAAATAGAGCGTTTCTTCTACTTCAAAGGGAACTGTTGGGGCTGTAGGATCAAAACTGCTGGGGTTGAAGGAAATGGATAACCCTGTCATAAGCGTAAGATAATTTCCCAATTATAACTGCATAAACAACTCATATTCCCCAGCCCCTGCCTGGCTCGTCCTATTATTCAGGGACCTTTTACATTTTTTAAAAATTCTCCTCCAGTCCTGCAATTTCAGAAGGACTTTGTGAATACTGACGATTATAAATCCATCCTGAGTGGTGATTCACAAGTCTTCTCCAAACTCCCCCAAGATGTGCAGTTTGCAAACCAATTCAGAAGAGAGCAGAGGGCCCCGGTCACGCGAGGATGGTTCAAGAACCAGATGGTGCTGCTCGAAGCCACGCTCGCTTGGGGCTGAGATGATGGGAATCGGGGGGATAATAAATTGGGGCTGTCTGAAGTAATATTTCAGTTTTTAAAAATTGCTTAGCCTGGAAATCATGTGGCTCATTGCATTCCTCACAGCCCAGAAACTCGGCGGGGAGATAAACGGTACGGGGATCATTATTTTTGTTGGGAAAGTTCAGGACCCCGTCATAGTGCAGGATATGTTCTTTTCTGAATGAGGGTGGCCTGCTGGAGGGTCGGGGACAATCGGCTGGGAAGCCGTGAAACCTCATGGGGACTGCAGAATTGAAAACCAGAAGGAAGTCAGGTTGTGGCAAAAGAGGGAGGAAGCAGGGGGACACGGTGGCTCATTCCTGCAATCCCCGCAACTCGGGAGGCTGAGGCAGGAGGATTGCAAGTTGGAGGCCAGCCTCAGCAACTTAGCAAGGCCCTGTCTTAAAAATTAAAAAAGTAAAAAGGGCTGGGGATGTGGCTCAGTAGTTCAATCCCCAGTACCCACCCCCACAAAAATGCAAAAGCATCAGGCCTAGAAATCCGCACACACACCCCCACACACACACACACACCCGCCTTTTTTTTTTTTTTTAACTAAAATCCCTACTTTGTTCAATCTCCTTGGTTTTACCTGACCAAGGTTTTTATCCTTATTCCGTGCCAGGATCCCATCTAGGAGAGCAGATGACATTTAGTCATGTCCTGGCTGTCTCTCAGACTTTCCTGGTGGTTGATGACCTTGACCATGTTGAAGGGTACTCCTCGCGTGATTTGTACAGCGACCCGTAACTGCAGTTTTTCTAACGCTCCCCTGATGATCGGGGCTGCGGTGTGAATGCTCGTCTCCCCACTAGATCCACAGACTGAAACTTCACTCCCAGTGGGACACAGTCAGATGTCGGCTCTCTGGGGAGGTGACCAGGGGATCCCAGTTCCCCCTTCACGATCGGGATCGGTGCCCTTAGAAAAGAGGTTGACGGGAGCGTGCCCACCCTTTCCATCACACGAGGACACAGAGAAGTTGCCATTCATGAGACAAGAAGTGGCCGACCAGACCCTGAATCGACGGGGGCCTGCGTCTCTGACTCCCCAACCTCCAGAACTGTGAGCAGCAAGTTCTGTCCTTCACAGATGGCCCAGCCGACTGGGCAGTCTTGTTCCAGCAGCCCCAGTGGATGTCCGTTTTGAATACTCAGGACTCTGCCCCTCCCCATGCACTGTCCCTCCTCTGTGGGGCTCCGGGCAGAGGACATGTTTCCCTGTGTCATTGATGGGCTCCTGCTGTATTCAACGTCATCTCCCTACACCCAGCAACGATCTCAGAGCAGGAAACGGGACCCGTCCTGGTAAGGGAGACGGACAGAAGGCAAAAAGATGAACACCATTTAAGTTGACGGGGCTGCGAAGACAGTAAGATACAATTAAGGGCCATAAAGGGACAGACAAGAGACTCGTTCAGGTGGCATGGGCCACAGACACCCCTCTGAGAAGGGGGGCACTTGAGCCCCCTTTGAAAAACCAGCCAGAGCTGTCCTGGGGAGACGGATGGTAAGGATGTCACAGGCAGGCGGAGGAGCAAGTGCCCCAGCCCAGAGGTGGGACGGAGCTTCCCCATGTGGGTGGAGCAGAAGGAGAAACGGGAGGAGGGGCACAGGATGCAGAGACGGGGAGACAGAGAGGAGGCGATGGTGGGGAGACCGGGCCCGCGGACCCTGGAGGAAGGGCTGCGCTTCAGGCCCAGAGGATGCCCTGCAGATTCCAACCCGATCGAGTTTCTAAAAGTCATTGCAATGCATTGCTAAAGGGACACGCACAGAGACAGGAAGAGCACCCAGGGACACCGCAGAGTGCAAAACAGCAATGAGCGCCGTCGGGCAACACACACACACGGCTGCAATCCTGTAGGTTCCTGGCTCCTTCCAACTAACCAAGCTGCCCTCCAGCTCCTACTTGGCTCTTTGTGGGGGGACAGGCTGGAGGGAGCTGTCCCCGCCCACAGCCCACTGGATGGGCACAGCGGGGATGAGTTCCAGGGAGCCGGAGCCTCTGCAGGCACAAATGCCCAGGATCGCCCTTGGCTGGAAGGCGGGGTCTGAAACACAGGTCCATCCATGCTGAACCTAGGCCTGGGGTGTGGGGGGGGGGTGGTCTGTCCTGCTCGGCAGCTTGTGAAGTGGGCGCTGGTAGCTGAGCGTCCATCTTGGTTTGGTAGAGGATGGAGGGGAAAATATTGGATCTGGATGGGATTTCTAAGAAGAAGAGAAAAATCAGAATCGGGGTGACAGGCAAACTTGGGAAGAACTGCAGGTGATCAGTCGTGTTTCAGGGAACGTAGAGAACGCTAGACTCTGGTGTGGGGAGAAGCAGAATCAACAATACCACCAAGTATGGAAAACTCCAGCATGAATCACCGAGAGCCCACGTCAGACGCAGCTATTTTGAGCCCAGCTCGAAAGTTCAGCTCTGGGTGCCTTTGCTGAGAGTGGCGAGTGGCAGACCAGGCTGCGAGCTACTCAAGTACCACAAGCCTCCGCCACCTGACGGCCCAGAACATGAGAAGGAGACCTTTAGGAACCTCTGGGCTGGCAGACCCATAGAAGTCTGTTCCAAGAGAACAGACTTTTCCTTTCCTTCCCTTTCCCACAAAAGGAATTTTACCAAAGGAAGGACAAGCAATTCCTTCTAGAAGAGGGGATATGAACAGCGACTTCCTCTTCCTGGCAAGCCCCCAACACACTTGTTCAAGGCCTTGAGATTCTAAATATCATTGTGCGATGCCCCTAGGTGGTCTGGACCTCCGTTGATTTTGCCCCTGTCTTTGACTGTTCTCTGTTGCTGTAACAGAATACCTGAGGCTGGACAATTTATTAAGGATAGAGGTTTATTTAGTTTACAGTTCTGAAGGCTGGAAAGTCCAAGAACGTGGCACGAGCCTTCAAGGAGGGCTCCCTGCTGCATTATAACTTGGCCGAGGGTATTGCATGTCAAGACAAAGCAAGCCTTCTAGTTTGGCTCTCTCTTCCTCTTCTGATAAAGTCACTGATGCCATCATGGAGGGGCCCGTCCTCATGACTTCATCTAATCCTAGTTACTTCCCCAAAGCCCCACCTCCAAATGTCACTAACATATGAGTTTGGGGACCGAGTTTCCAAAACATGAGTTCTAAGGGACAATATTCAAATCATGGTGGCCCTGAGCATCCACTCATCCCTCTTTGGTAGCAGGGCTCCTATTTCCTTCAGGAAACCAACATGCACGTCACTTCCCGGCCTGGAGATTTAGTGGGTCGGCCCCACCTAGGGGTGGCCGAAGCCTCTCGCCGTGGTCCATTTCCCCAGTTTCCGGGCCTGGTTTGCACGGGCGTGGGGCCTCAGACACATCATCAGTCAGGCCCCAGCTTGTACATGGACTCTTGGGGGAAAAGAACCCCTGAGATCACATGAATTCTAAGTGCAAAGTCCCCACGGTGGGGAGAACTGAGATGGAGAGAGACAGGGTTATTCTTTGAATCCCTGGACCCACCACCTCTCAAGCAAATACATTCCTTTTTAGTGGAAGCACTTCAGGTAGAGTTTTTATTGTTGTTGTTGCATAACCAAAAAGAGTCGTGCCAACGCTGTGTGTCTTCTATGAGACAAGCCTAAGAAGGAGCAGCAGAGGGTGAAAACGCCTCTGGGGTCAGAGAGTCCCTAGGAGCAGTGGGCGGTCATGTCTGTCCCCTGCCTTCAGTCCGAATGCTGACACAGCGGTGGCCATCCTGTGCACCTGTGGACCTAGTCACTGTGGAGGCTGAAGTGGGAGGAGGATCACTCGACTCTAGGAATTCAGGACTAAGCCTGGGCAGCACAGCCAGACCCCATCTCAAAAAAGAAAAAAGGAAGGAAGGAAAAATAAAAGAATAACAACCCACATCTCCAAAAGCAGGGTCTGCAAATCACAGCCCAAGGGCCAAACCCACCCACCACCTCTTTTTCTGTGAACAGAGAATGGTTTTTACATTCTCAATGGTGGAGGAGGGGAATAAACTAATGTGAAAAATCACATAAAATCCGAGTTTCAGTGCCCTTCAGTAAAGCTTTCTTGGAAGCTGGCCACGCCGGCGTGTGCGAGTGCTGTCCCTGGCTACTTCTGTCCTGCGACGGAGCTGCCTCCAAGGACAGAGACCAGATGGCCCTCGAAGACAGAAATATTTACTATCAGCCCCTGGAGGAAAGCCTCCCGTCCTGAGGGACCCTGTGACTACAAGCTGTGTTTGACAATACCCAGCAACCCCCTGTCCCTCGTCTGTGTGGAGGAAGGTACTCGGGGCTGTAGACTCCGATTTTATGATGTTGGCAAACTCATTAAAACAATTGCACTTTTGCCAGGTAACATAGACAGAATTGCTAATGTTTCATCCGAGATCGTCTACTTAAACCTTTAAGGTTCTAAACCAAAAGAACCTTCTGGGTTAATTTTATTCAAATAGTAGTCCCCAGGGCAACCACGATATGTTTTAATTTTTAGTAATGGTCATTTTGACCTATTTTCACACATTTAAAATAATCTAAGCCATCATTGGAACAAACTTTATAGTAATCATAATAATGACAGCTATGATTTATGTGCCACCAAGAATTCTGAGCATTATGCTCGTGTTAGGTCCTTTAAGAGTCCCAGCCACCCTCTCAGGTAGGTCCTGTGATTGTACGCACTCATAGATGGCAAAACTGAGGCACAGAGGCAGAGCAAGTTCCTTGCTAAGGTCACACAGTCAGCAGATACTGGGATGAGGATTCAAAACCCAGTATCTGGCCCTAGAAGCTGGACCACGCCATGGTGCAGACTTCTCAACTGGGCAAGAAGATTTCGCTGTAGTTGGAAATTTAATTTGTAGTACAAAGCAACATAGGCTTTTTTAAAAATTTATTTCTGGGAAACATTGCTGTTGCCCTGGAGATTTCTCTGCACCATGAATAGGATCAGGTTCAAACAACGTAAGTCCCACCCCCCTCTCTATAGTTGATTGGACCAAGTGAGGACATCTTATCCAAGCTAGACCAATAGGATCCTTCCCTGAGCGCTTGGTACTCAGATTGACAATTCCAGCCTCAACCTAACTGCTGTCATTGTGTGTGTGTGTGTGTGTGTGTTACTAAAGATTAAACCAGGGGTGCTCTACCACTGAGCGGCACTCTCAGCCCTTTTTATTTTTTGAGACAGGGTCTCTCTAAGTTGCTGAGGTTGGTCTCAACTTGCAATCCTCCTGCCTCGGCCTCCCATGCTGCCACGATTGTAGGAAAATGCCGTTATGCCCGGTCTACCTACCTGCCATCTTACAGTATAAACCTGAGAGCTGTTTGCTACAAGTTCTGTAAAACCAGAGAAATCTGTCCCTATGATGGAGAAGAATGGAGCAAACATGAAGAGAACACAGACGAGAGGTGGCAGTGGTAGAAGGAATCTCCTTGCTTCCCAACAGGCCCAGCTCCTTCCTGATCTCCAGTGAAACACCACTCCTGAGCTCTGTGAGCAACCCCACCATCTTCCAATATAGCCCCTTTGGGTTGGATCAAAAGCATCTCAGTTACCTACAAGCAGAAGAACCCTCAAATACAGCCCAGTGAGGAACACAATAACCTGCTACTTTTCATACTCCCAGAAGCATCCGCCTGGGCCTCTCATGGTTTTGCCGGATTTCTGATTATTTCCTGAGCTGGGCACCAACTAGGCCAGCTCCCGAGACGACTGGTGGGCAGACAGAGGGACTAGTTAAATGTACCCCAAATGGCACAAGGACAATCTGGGAGCCCACGAGCTGGTTTTAGCCTTCATTTTTTGTTTGTTTGTTTGTTTGTCTTGTTCTACTTGCTTCTTTTCTTTTTTTTTTCCCCTGGAAAGAAGAAAACAAATATCTTTCCCCATTTTCCTCCAATGAAACAGCAGGGAAATAGCCCTTCATACTTGGGATGGGGCTTGGGGAGACGGATGGTGTCTCACAACCAATTACTAAAATGACCAGAGTGGTTATAAGATGCTGTTGCAGAATTTCCTAGGCCCCTGTTTCTCAAGGCGGAAATGGATCAGAGACAGAGCAAATGCTTCTCTGAAGAAATTAAGCAAGGCGGAGGGAAAAGAAAGTTGGCTGCCCAGGTCTGGTAATAACGGGATGTGAACGAGCGCAACAAGCCCATTTATATATAGATGGGAAATGTGGGGGGCCTCGGTGCCTAGGAGACTTGTTCACCGACGGCAAGGTCCATACCATACCTCTGGCCTCTGAGTCCAGCTCCCCAGCCCAGTGACCTTTGAAGGACATCTGTTCTCTTCCAACACCTAGCATCCATTTCCTGATTGTCCCTTGGGGGAATGAGATGACCAGTCGGAATATTCCACCAGCACCTCTCCTCCTCCCCTTAACCTAGCAGTTGGTTCAGGTCTGGGCAGACGACCCAAATGGGGACAGCAATACTCAGTGCCAGGACTTCTAAGTAAGCCCGTCCAATGAAGCTACTCTGTTGGGAGGACTTTTCTCTCTCTCTCTCTCTCTGCCTCTCCAAGATTCAGAGGCTGTGCCCTGCTGGGGTGGAAACCCAGTTTAGCTGGGCTCACGTGCTTCCCAACAGAAGGAAGAGCCGGGAGCTCAGAACGCTCCTTCCGAGGTTCCCATCCTTCTGTGTTCTCCAGAACATTCAGGCTTCAGCCCACTGAGAGGTGTTCTCATGACAGCACTCTTTAGAACAGCGAAAAAGTTGGAAAACGTCTGACGAATGGCCCTAGGACCCCCCAAATGCCTTAGAGACAATAAAATGCTATTTTGAAACGCTGGGCCATCTTTTCCTTTTATTTTCCTTTTTTTAAACCTGAGAGAATCCTGCAAAGCAGCCCTTGGAAGTCACCTCCCTGAGCTCCCTTCCAGTGACCTCCTCCTCCAGGTGTGAAGCTGGGGGTGGCAGTGAGTCACGGCTGCCTCCCAGGTGCCCTCGAATCAGGGCTCGATTAAGCTCCCCGCTCTGTGTGTGAAAGTACCAGCTGCTTCCTTTTCTTCTGTTTTTTTAAAATTCTTTATTTAAGACAATTTTTTTTGTCTTTTTAAAGCCTATTTTTGTTTTGTTTTGTCTTGATTTTTTTTTCTTTTTCATTCCAGTGGCTTCTTTTAACCCACAGGGCTCAGGGCTCCCCACTGGGGTCCTCCTCCAGAGGCCACCAACAAACAGGTACAGGGGGCAGGGTTCCAAGCCCCCGTGCACTGGATGATTCTGGTGGCCACCAGGATGTGGCCCGACTCTCGGCCCGGGTGACAGGCAGAGGGTCTCTGCTCCTGTGGGTTCCTGTTTGGAGCATCAACATCAATATATGCAATTCGGCCCAAATGTAGGCAGTCTTCCTCTCATAGAGACAGGATGTAGCCTCAGCATCGTCCCCACCTCGATGTCCCCATGTTCAGGGCCTGGCCCTGCCACTTTTCCCCTTCTCCCAAGGCAGGCTCTTAATCAACTCCGCCACTTGGGATGGGCTGGGGAGCACCAGGCTCCCTGCTAGTATCAATGGTGATGGAATCAATCCTGCCAAGAAACATCTCTGTCTTTCACTGAAGGTCTGATTCAGGGTCCCAGCCAGGTTTTAATGATTATGCAAGCCATGCACAAATTAGTTATCATTGCAGGAAATTCAAACAATCTAGCAGCATGCTTCAAAAAGGAAAGAAAAGGGATTCCCTCAAAACTCTCTTCCAGTCTCACTCCTCTTCCAATTTTTCAGTACCAGGCCTGGCATGATGGCGTATGCCTGCAATCCCCACGGCTCTGGAGGCTGAGGCAGGAGGATCAAAGCCAGCCTCAGCCAATTAGCAAGGCCCTAAGCAACTTAGCAAGACCCTGTCTCAAAACAAAACATAAAAAGGGCTGGGGATGTTGCTCAGTGGTTAAGCTCTCCTGGGTTCAATCCCCAAAACCAAAAAAAAAAAAAAAAGATCAATTTTTCATTACATCACTAGACAAAAGGCTCTAATGAAATTCTTTTATAGATGGCTTGCAAGTTCTTGCAAATAATTCTCATAATGCGGAGTCCTAAAAGTGTAATTCTTGGCTCAAAAATTCGGCTCACTTGAAATATTGTTAAATATTGCCTAAGTGCCTTTGCAAAAGGCCAAATCAATTTCCAGGTCCGGTCTTTCCAGTTGAAGCTGACTTCTCAAAGTTTGACCAACAAGTGTAGTAAGGGTTTTGGAGGAAAGTACTTCAGTTTGCTTTCTCCCAATATTTTTCTTCCTTCCAAGGGGCCTCTGCAAAGCAACACACATTTATAGAGCAGGCTACCCACTATCTTAACTCTCGCACAAGATGGAAAACGTAAATGCAGGGTTGGCTGGAGGGAAAATGCAGTCGAAACACTCCAGGTTGTCGGATGAATTCCACCCCTCCCCAGGGAAGAGGTCGGTGATGGTCCAATTACTCTATGGCAGAGAACGTCAAGTAAAAAGCTCATCTTTACTTCACATAATTCTTATAACAACCCTGTAAGCTGCTGACTATTTTATATATATGCACCTAGGTTGGTTCCATAGCTTAGTGATCACCAAGATCACAGAGTTAGAGCAAGACAGAACTTCCCCGGGAACCCAGATTGTCTCCTCCACAGCCTTGGCTCAGCAAAACCCAAGTTTTCAATTCTGTGACCAGTTCAACAAAATTGACAAGTGCATTAAAATAGATTGACCTACAGCTTTTTAAAAATTTGTTCTTTTCAGTTATACGTGACAGTAGAATATATTTCGACATACCACACATACATGGAATTTAACTTCCCATTCTCATGATTGTACATGATGTGGAGGGACACTGGTCATGTATTCATATATGAAAATAGGAAAGTTATGTCTGATTCATTCTACTGTCTTTCCCATTCCCACTTCCAGTCCCTTCCCCCACCCCACACTGTTCAATCTGGTGAACCTCCACTCCTCCCTACCCGGCCTTGTTTATTGTGAGTCACCATCCGCTTACCAGAGAGAACATTCAGCCTTTGGTTTTTTGAGACTGGCTTATTTCACTTAGCATGGTAGTCTCCATAATTTAAAATTTAGTAGCAAATGCCATAATTTCATTTTTTTATTTATGGCTAAGTAATATTCCATTATGTATATGTATCACATTTTTCTTTATCCATTCATCTGTTGAAGGGCACCTAGGTTGGTTCCATAGCTTAGCTACTGTGAATTGAGCTGCTATAAACATTGATGTGGCCACATCATTACAGTATGCTGATTTTCAGTCCTTTGGGGATAGCAGAGGAATGGGATAACTGGGTCAAATGGTGATAACCTAGAACTTAGATGTGATTATAGTATATAATCATTATAATTATATTCTTCCTATTCTATAATTACTTATATATCATAGATATGATTATAACATTATAATTATATTCTGACTATTATAGAATTATTTTTATATCATATAATTACATATTATTTACTGCTTTTAAGTTTTATCGATGTTCCACATTTGGGATGGTGGGACAAAAGGGTTAACTACCTAGGCTCTTTACCCGCCATACTAGACAATCTTTTTTGTTGTTGTTGCTAGTTGTACATGGACACAAGACCTTTATTTTACTTATTTATTTATATGCAGTGTTGAGGATCAAACTCAGTGCCTCACATGTACCAAGCAAGCGCTCTACCACTGAGCTACAGCCCCAGCCCCATACTAGACAATCTTAACCCTGATCTGAATGCCCTTCACCACCAGAAACTCTGACACAGCGGGTCCTGGCCTTAGATGAAATGTAACATCACCAACTATTAATAAATTATGCTTGAGAGCTAAGCCATGGCAATAGATGAGGAGGGAGAAAGAACACAAGAAATAGAATGAGACAAAATAGGGTTAGTTTGCAGATTATGTGAGCATCCATATAAAAATTCAAGAGCATCTATAAACTATTAAAATCGACTACAAGTTCAACAAAGTTGCTGTTTATAAGATTAACAGTGCAAAAATAATCAAGAGGATTCCTATATTGCAGTAAGCATGAATTCAAATATCTAATTTAAAAAAATTATCAACATAGCAAATAAAACTACAAAGTTCTTATAAATGAACTCAATGAAATATATGAAATCTTTACAGAGAAAAGCACCAAATTTGGTTCAAAGACATAAAAAGGAGACCTACGTAATGGAAATGTATACCATGATCATAGAGAGGAAGATATATCCAAAAAATGTCAACATATCCCCAGATACCAAGAAAATATCAAGTAATCGTAATTAAGACAGTGTGGAATTGTCACATGGATGGACCAATAGGGGAATGTAATAGGAAAGGAGAGCACAGGCACAGATTCATGTGCACACGGAAACATTCTAAAGGCCGGAGATTACATTATGAATCAGTAGGGACAGAGTAGACCATTCTCCAGTAATGGGAATCTTGTTCATGTGAGAAAAATGAAATAAAATCAGATCTCTTATTTCATGCCATACACCAATACTTCTTGACCATCTAAAAATTTTTGTTGAGGACCCCAAAATCTTTTTGTCTTTAACAAGTTGAGTATTCCTTATCCAGAAGTGGATAAGGATCAGAAGTGTGGCTGACTTCAGATTTTTCCACATTCTGGAATATTTGCATATAAACTATGAGACCTCTCGGGGACGAGACCCAGGTCTAAACATGAAATTCATTTATGCTCCGTACACACCTCATGCACATAACCTGAAGTTAATTTTATACAATGTCGTTTGTGTGCCTGCATTTGACTGCAACCTGTCACATGAGTTCAGATGTGGAATTGTGGCCAGCCGTTCTAATTAGACCGTGGCCGCCATTAGAAGATGGCGCCGGCTTCCACTGTGGCCTGGGATAAACAACTCCTAATATGGAGAATTGGCACGCAATCCCTTACCACCCTATGAGAAAGGTCCACGTGGCAGCTTAAGATTGGTATGCTGGAGGCTTTATTAGGCTGTGCTTGGGCGCTCAGCGGGGGGTCACTGGAAGATGATACATGAATCAAGGCCTGAATAAACTGCTGAAAGAAGAATCCTGTGTCGTGTTTTCCCTTGCCGGCAAGGGGTCGCGGCATGGAATGTGGAGTGGTTTCAGTGATCAAGAAGTTCTGGATTTTGGAGCATTTCAAATTTTAGATTTTCAGTTTGGGATGTTCACCCTGGATTTTTATCAATGTTTATTGCATCATAAATTAATACGATATTACTAATTTGCTTTTTAAATTGCTCTAATCATTACATGTTAACAGAGATTACTTTTTTTGGCACTAGGGATTGAACCCAGGCCTCATGCATGTTAGACAAGCACTCTACAACTGAGCTGCACCCCCAATCCTTTTTACTTTATTTTGAGGCAGGTTCTCACTAAGTTGCCCAGGCTGACCTCAAAAACTTGAAATTCTCCTGCCTCTGCCTCCTGAGGAGCTAGAATTACAGACATTTGCCCGGCAACATATTTTTTAACTTTAAAAATATCTCTATTTGGAGAGGGGGAAGGGTTGGGAGCAATATCAGCCAAATTGTATTGCGTGCATGTACAAATATGTAACAGCAAATCCCATCATTATGTACAATTATGATGCACCAATAAAAAGTGTGGGGAAAAAAGTAGCTTAAAAATATGTTTTCCAAGACAAAAAAAAACTCA
Organism: Marmota marmota marmota; assembly: GCF_001458135.2. NCBI lineage: Eukaryota > Metazoa > Chordata > Mammalia > Rodentia > Sciuridae > Marmota > Marmota marmota. The sequence continues at coordinate 11,119,511 of NW_026000185.1, read as the reverse complement.
GTTACTAACCTTATCATTATTTTTTTTTTTTTTTGCATTTTTGCAAATCTCTTCATTGTCTGTCCAGATTCTCATAACTGCTCCTACGTTCAGTCTATTGTGGGATTGTTTGACAGACGATAGAAAGAAAATCTAGCCTGATAAAGCTATGTGGTTGCAAAAGCAGGCATGTTTTAATAGCCTTTTCAGATTATTATGAGTACCCTTATTTGGTACTACACCCAAGAAGAAGTACTTGAGGTTAAGTTGCAATGTAGAATCAGAAACTACGTCAATGATCTTTTCTTATTCTCTTACATGAAAATCCAATGGGTCTATCTTATTCTTTGAAAGACCTTTTGCCCAAGCATGATTTTGTCACTTTCTTTATTGGTCATTTAGAAAACACTGGATCATGGAGTTGTACAGATCTTCCAAATGTTGACACATGCTATGCTTTGGCTCTGGGATGTGCCCCAAGGGCTCATGTGTTCAAAGCTTGTTCCCCAGAAGTTGTGGACCTTTTAAAAGGCGGAGCCTAGTGGGAGGTCTTCGGGTCATTGAGGGGTGTGACCTGGAAGGGGATAGAGGGCCCACAGCCCACTTTTGCTTCCCAGGCATGAGATGAGTGTTTTCTTTTTTTTTCCCTCATTTTTTTAATTGGTGCATTTAGTTGTACTTATTGATGGGATTCGTGCATGCACACAATATAACAATACAATTGGGCCAACATCCCTCCCTAGCAGTTCCCTCCTCCCTCCCCTCCTCTTACCCCTGGGTCCCTTTCCTCTATTGGTCTCCCTCTGATATTCATGAGATTTGATTTTTCACTCCACCTTTCCTTTCCACTTTATCCACTCTAGTGTCTCCATATGAGAGAAAACATAGACCCTTGGCCTTCTGACTTATTTCACTTAACCGGATGGTCTCTGGTTCCAACCATTTTCTGCAAATGACGTGATTTCGTTTTTCTTTACGGCTGAAGAGGGGTTTGTGGTTTTCATCTTTTCCTCCACCATGTCCTCCCCTCGTGTGCTAAACTTGACAGAAGGCAAGATTCCCCAAAATTCTAATCGTCTATTAGAAACTCAAATTGGGTCACTGGCAACAAACACTGTCAGCCGTCTCCTTGACGTGACAGCCTTGCCTCATTGATTTTTGAGGAATTGGCTGACAACCACCCAGGCCTAAAAACCAGTTTTGCCGCCATTCCTTTTCAATGGTGTTGTTCGCAGAGGGAAAGTGTTTTTAGGGGGAAGCTCAGATCATTACACAGGTGCTTTTCCTTGAGACAATTTGATGCTTCAAATGACACCAGGGCTTGAGTGAACCTCCCTGCATGTCACCACACGTCACTGCCCATCACTCCACGGATAGAGGAGAACCCCAAGTCCTGTGTTTGAAACTTTTCTGGACTTTGCTGCACATACTTCTTCCCTGGATGGTTTTTATCTGTACCCTATCCCTGTAATAAACCGTAGCGGTGCGTTTAACAGCTTTCAGTGGGTTCTCCGGAACTTTCTAGCACAGCATCAAATCTGAGAATGTTTGAGGGGACCCCCAAACTTGCAGCTGGTGTCAGAAGTAAAGGTGGCCTGGGGACTGTTCTCTTCTTTCTATATGTTGGTCTGCACTCCGGTCTCACCCTCCAGCCCCTGGTATCCGTGCAACCCACAGGGAGCCGGGGTCTGCTCTCCACCCTGTAGCCACAAAGCCTCACGAGTCAGCCCTCCACTCCCGGGATCCCTGGTAGCAGAACCCACCCAGTAAGGAACTGAGCTCTGCCCCCACCTGGAGGCAGGGTGGAAGTGCAAGCTGGTACCCCTGATAATTACAGCTCAGCAAGGGGCTGCCGGCCGGAAAAGAAACAACCAAAGTCTCATGACGGAACACCCCAAATATCCATCACTCATGGCAAGAAGCAGAAAAATCACAACTTAGATGAGAAAAGACAAGTAACAGATGTCCACACCAAGATGAATGGCATATTGGCATTCTCAGGCAAAGATCTTAAAGTCGCCTTCATAAAAATACTTCAAAGGCAGCCCCAGGGGCAGGGTGAACACCTGTAATTCCAGCTACTGGGGAGGCTGAGGCAGAAGGATCTTAGTTCACCACCAGTCTGGACAACTTAGCAAGGCCTTGTCTCCAAATAAAAATTCAGAAAGGGCTAAGGGTGCATGCAGTTCAGTGGTAGAGCACTTGCCAAGCATGCACAAGGTCCCAGGTTCAAATCCCCAGCAACGTGTTTTAAAAAAATGCTTCAAAGGCAATTACAAATTTTCTTGAAACAAAGCAAAACCCAGAAAATCCCAACAAAGAAATCTCGGCGGGCGGGGGGGATTGTAAAAAAAAATAATAATTAAATGAAATTATAGGACTGAAAAATACACTGATGGAAATGAAAAGATCACTAGATGGGCTCCATACTGGAGCAGAAATGAGACGATAGAATGAGGATGAATGACTAGTCTTACCCAATCTGAACTACAGAGAAAATAGATGGGAAAAAAAGTAAATATAGTTACTGTTCCTGTCATCAGAGTTCCAGAGGAAGAGAAAGACAATGACACTGAAAGGGTTTTTGAAGAAATAATGGCTGAAAACTTCTCAAAGTTTGACAAAAGACAAAACTATGGTTTCAAGAAGCTGAGAAAATTCCCACTAAAGTAGATCCAAAGAAATCCATACTAAGACACATCAGGAAAATTCTTCCAAAAGAAAACAAACAAAAAATCTCAAAAGCAATCTAGGGAGAAAGGAAACGTTACTTCCAAGGAAACACCAGTTTGAACGATGGTGGATTTCTCCTCAGAAACCATGGCAACTAGCAGGAAGAGCCTTAACAATTGTCAAGTACTAAAAGGAAAGAATTCTGCATTGTGTCTTCTATATCTGGCAAAAAATAAAATAGCTTTCAGGAGTCAAGGGCAAAAATAAAGAGATTCTCAGGTGAAGAAAACCTCTGAAAGTCTGTTGCTCTCAGACCTGCCCTTAAAGAAGGGCTAAGGAAGTCCTCTGAAGGGAGAGGATGGTAACAGAGGGCTTGAGACTTTGAAAAGAAAAAACCTGGAGTGGGTAAAAATAGGAGTATGTAGAATAGACCATCTTTCTTTCATGTTTCTTAAGTCCTATTTGATGCAAAGACAATTTCTGCAGCAAAATAACTGTACCACATTAATGTGGTGCTTGAGATATTTGGAAAACATTGTTAAGACAATTGTAATTAAAAAATGGAATAGGTGAGCCAGGCCTGGTGGCACCCCTGGACTCCCAGCTACTCCAGAAGCTGAGGTGGGAAGACGGCTTGAGCCCAGGACGGTGAGACCAGCCTAGGCCACACAGTGAGACCCCCTTTCAGGAAAAGGGGGACAGTGGGTAAAGGAACCGAAATGGAAGTAATTGGAGGTGATAAAATATCATTACCAGTGGACTGTGCTGTGAATATACAGAAATACCTACAGCAACCACGGAGAACACTGTGCCAAGGATAAGTAAATCAAGATGGAACCCTAAGAAACGATCACATGCTTGTAATCCCAGCAGCTCAGGAGGCTGAGGCAAGAGGATCGCAAGTTCCAAGCCAGCCTCAGCAACTGAGGCCCTAAGCAACTTAGTGAGACCCTGTCTCTAAATAAAAAATGAAAAGGGCTGGGGATGAGGCTCAGGGGTTGAGCACCCCTGGGTTCAATCCATGGTACAAGAAAAGAGAAAAAAAAAGACGTCAACAGCCCACAGAAAGGTAAGAGAAGCAGAGTCAGATGCACCCGTTATTCACGCATCTGTTTGTGTGTGAGTGTGCATGTGTGTACTTAGTTCTATGTGATTTTATTCCACGTGCAGCTTCATGTCACCGCCACCCCCATCAAAACGCACAAGGGCGCCAGCACACAGCATCTTGGGAGTCCAAGGCTGTTAGGTTTTCCTTGATGCTAGATTTTTTTTTTTTGCTTGAAATTTAAAAATACGAAAGTACATGCCCCAAGAACCCCAGCCTTGCTCCAGGATGCTGGGGCACACTCACATCTGGAAGTCCCTGTGCTGGGGTGGCAGAACCTCACCCATGAGGCAGTGCTGCAGCAGCAGGTATTGGGGCAGGGGCAAGAGTGTGGGGGGGGTGGCTCTCGGCAGGTGAAGTCCCCAGGCGGCTCTCTCAGGGGAATATTGAGAGGTCACTGTGATTGTCATTGAGGCTGTGGTAAAGATACACTAGGGCAGGAGGGCGAAAGCCAAGGTCAGGCTAGTCAGTGGTGAATAGGACCTCCAAGGTCAAATGATGGGACCAGGGAAGGTGGCTAAAGGGGGCCCTGTAATCCCAGCACCCCTCCCCCACCTGGCACACCCTCAGCCAGGCTTCTGGGCTCATCCATGCCCGTGTGAGGCGCACCTCTGTTGAAACAGAGGCACAAAGGACACCTTTAAGGGCCTCTCCAAGGCGCTGCTGCCTATGCTAACAACGGAAGCCCCGGACCTCGTTTCTGACTTTAGATTCAGGAAGATATTCCTTGTCCTCCTCATGTGACGCCTCCATGCCAGGGTCTCTCACCCTCAGCCCTGTTGGCATCTGGGGCTGGATTCGGCTTTGCTGGGGAAGAGGCTTGTGCACCATCCCTGGCCTCTACCCAGTGGGTGCCAGCAGCATCCGTCGCTCCCATGGTGACAGTTAAGATTGTCTCTAGACATTGCCAAAGGTCCCCTGGAGTAGGGGGTCCCGCCCCTGGCTGGGAACCAGGGGTGCCGGTAAGTGGCCCCATGCACCAGGACTGGGGTCTCAGTCGGGCTTGCCAGACACACACCTGAGTTCCAGCAGCAGGCCGTGCACAGGTCACCTGGCGACCTTGTCACCCAGCACTTTCCCTCTGGGCAGCAATTTCCCTCTGACGGACGAGGGACGCTGCATTTTCTATCTGATCTGAAACAGCCGACCTCCTGAGTAATTCGTCCAGGTTGTGAAACCCTGTGATTGCATCTTTACAGGCACAATCAGATTCGTCTGGGGATGACTTTGCCTGGTTGGAGGTCTAGGGCCGGCCGCGTCCCGGCCCACGCGTCAGAATTGCCTGGCACCTGGCAACAGGACCAAGTGGTCCAGATCTCCCCTGATTCATCTTCTAGAATCAATAGCCTGAGTCACTGCACCTGACATTTACTTCACAGCATTCCTACTGATGAGCGCAGTCGATTGATTCACTTCCCGATGGCTTCTCCTGTCTCCTGGCAAATTAAATACCCCTGCTAGAGCCCCAGGGACCTTCCCTCAGACTCCCCAATGTTCCATCAGGGATGCTTCCTGCTACTGTTCATGTGCTATTTCCTCCTCTGAGGGCGCCCCTCTGTCCCCACCTCCTCTCCCCAGGGACGCCTCCTGTTCCGCACACCTCATCCTCTCCCCCAGGGCCCCCTCCACCGAGCCCCAGAGCACGTACCATAAATTGGTGTGTGTGTGTGTGTGTGTGTGTGTGTGGTGCCAGGGATTGAACCCAGGGCCTGGTGCATGCGAGGCAAGCACTCTACCCACTGAGCTAGATCCCTAGCCCCCGTGAGGACAATGGCTAAGTTGGTTTTCCTCTCCCTGTTTTCTTCCTGGTTCTTAGCACTGTGCTTTGGGCACAAATGGCATGGAGTAAACTCAGTGAGTGGAGTGGATGAGTGTGAGAAGGAGGAGAAAGGAAAGAAAGCCAGGGAGGAGTGGAAGCCGGGTTGAAGGTGAATCACTCTTAGTCCCAGGAAGCACCACGCGGCCTCCTACTTCCGTGACATTGCTCTCGCCCTCTTCACCTGGCTCACTGGATGCCTTCCCGGGGTTCCTAGGCTGAGTCAGAAGCCTCAGCGCGCTCGGTGCCCCCAACCTCCCCTCTCGTGAAGCACTTAGTACGTTACCTAATTACCCGCTAATGTGTCTGTGTCTCACCGGATCGTAAATTCCTTCAGGGTGGGCACGGTGTCTCATCCACCTTGGAAATCCATTGGCAGAACTGGCTGATGTTCACCCAGGGTTCACTGGTGTGTTGGGATGTCACGCTGACTGCCTCGTCCCAATGAAGCCCACAGACAGCAACCTTGGCTTATGAGGAATGTCTTATTGTTTATGGAAGCTTTGTTGAGAGATGGGAGAGGGTTATTTTGCTCATCCCAGAGCAAAATGTCTAAAGGTCCCCTTGAAAGGTACATTCTTTCTCTATATATATCCTAATGCTCTTTTCCTTGAATCTCCTCATTATTTATCCCACCCCCCCTTATTTATTTATTTATTTTTTGGCCAAGATGGCTCCAAAGTCTCCTCCCTCCTACCCCATGCCGATACCTTTCCTTTGAAGACTTTCTCAGGTAGAACCATTCAGTTCTCATTGGACTTTCCCAATATAAATCCTACCCATCCAGGATCCTCAGCCCACACAGAGAATCCTTCTTGGGGGTCAACTTCCTAACAAGTTGAAGATGAGTAGCGGGATTTTTAACTCAACAACTAAGTCTCCCTCTCTTATCAGAAGAGGATGCTTTCTGTCGACGAGCAGGACTGGTGCCGGCATGGGAAGCCATGCTAGATCAATGAGAAGAGCGAAAACCTTCTGGTATCAAGACCAAAACTACTGAGGAAAGAGAGGTGGCAAGAGGGAGACCAAGCAAAGGAAAGGAAACTTGAGAAGGGAAAGAAATAGATCGTGGGGCAGCAAGACTCTGAAAACCAGAAGTTTGGATGTTTACAATGAGCCCTTAACTGTCCCCCTACCCCTGAAAACGACGGTGACTCTCCCTCAGGTTGTTTCCTGGTTCTGCTGTTCTGATTTGCCTTCTCCATCAAGGCTGCCACTTTGGTGCATTTGAGATGATGACACCTTAGGTTGGAGGGAAGGTAGATGGATAGAGGTTCTTTACCACCAGGGAAGGAACCAGGGGGGGTTCCAAGGGATGTTCCTGAAAACACACATAACTCATCCTACAGTTCATATAGATGTGGCTTTTTGTCTTACAAGCTCTTTTGTCTGATAGCGGGAGAGCCACTCCTGCTCTCTTAAGTTAACATGACATACATTTTTTTTCCTTTCTTTTCTTTTAAACCTATTTGTGTCTTCAGATCTGAAGTATTTCCCTTGTAGAAAACATATAATTAGAGACTGTTTTTTTTTAAATCCTTTCTGACAATCTCTGCCTTTTGACTGGAGCATTTTAATCCATTTACATTTAATATAATTCTTGAATGTGGTTGGAATTACACCTGCCACTTTGTTATTCTTTTTCTATATATCCTCATGTCTTTTTTGTTTGTTTTTCTGTCCCCCCCTTACTACCTTCTTTTATAGTAAATTGATATTTTCTAGTGTACCCTCTTAATCCTTTTGTGGTGTTTTTTTTTTACTACATTATTTTGAATTGCTTCCATAGTGGTTGCTCTGGGGCTCCCTGCAACTTTTAGTTCTCATAAAGTCCTACAATTTTGTATTACAGATCGTCTGCTCCATTGCATGAAGATTTAGTGTTTGACATCTAGGTGTGTCAAACACTGGGTAGACATTGGGGATTCAAAGGCAAATAGGCCTTGGCTTTTTTCCCCTCAAAAGAGAGAAGTGACCCAGACAGGAAAGTTAGCAGGTACCCTACAGTGTGGTTGGTGCTACATTACATAGGATGTGTGGGACAATATGTTGTGTTCCCAAGAGCCAAAGGAACACACATCAGTTCATCCCATAGGGATCAAGAAATGCTCCCCAGAAGGCAAGAAGTCCAGGTTGTTTATCGAAGAATGAGTAGGAGTTGGTTGGTCAGAGAAGTCGGACCAGGTGTTCCAAAAGGAATCAACCATGTGAGCATCAAGTGTGGGTCAAGGAGGCACAGACACCAGGACCCAAGGTCCTAGCTGGGTGTGTGATTGGAGAGGAAACTAAAAGTAGAGCCTGCCGCATATCAGCGAGGCCTTTAGCTTCCTCCTGAAGACAACGGTGAACGGCTGGGGAAATCCTGGGAGTCCCATCTGCATCGTGGACAATGACTCTGCCCATTATTTGGAAGACCCAGGGGACAAGACTCAACGGGAGACAAGAGTCCGATGCCCAGAAAGGCGAAGAGGCTTGTCATACATCATCCATTTAGTCGGGAGGTGAACAAGAACAGGAACCTAGGTGACCTAACTCCTTGTTTTCTGCTTTCTTCGTGGGTCATTCAAATTGTGATATTTTATTTCTTCCTCAAAGTAGGAAATTTTACCTTCGTCTCAAAGTGGACCCCCATAAAATGAAGTCAGACCAACATATCTCTCACATTTTGAACCTTGCCGAGAAGCTTTTACTTAACAATTCCATTTCTAAGAATTTGTAAAGAGGAAATAATTGGACAGATACGCGAAAATGGAAAATGTGTTTATTGCAGCATTTTTATAATTTTAAATGGCCTAAATGCTATTTAGAGAATTTGTTAGGAAAAAGTATACATATATATACATATATATACATATATATATATATATATATACATATATATATGTATATATATATTCAAAAATCAGGCAGTCATCAAAAAGAACAAAATGGTTCTACATGATGTGCTGTTTGAAGGGAAAAAATAGACAATATTTAGTGCATACAATGTCATCCAATCTGTTTGCTCTCTTTTGGATCTGAATGTCCCTGTCCCCAGCTGGGCACTATTGGGAAGTGATGGGACCTTACAGAGGAGGGATCTAGTGGGAGGTCTTCTGTCATGGGGGGTCTGTCCTTGAAGGGGGATGTGGGACCCCCATATCCTTTCTTTTCATGGCTGTCTTGAGATGAATGGCTTTGCTCTGTCATGCATTCCCCACTTTGACATGCTACCTTGTCACAGCCCCCAGAGCAATGGCACCAACCAACGTTGAGGTGAAACTTCCAAAACTGTGAGCCAAAACAAACCTTTTTTTCTGTGTAAATAGCTTATTTCAGGTATTTGTTATAGTTCCAGAAAGCGCTACTCTTAAAAATACAAGTGTTAATATATGCCCATTGTATTAATATGTTAATAAATGTTAATATATGCTAATATATGTTAATATATGAACACATGGGACTATAAAAGACCTGAAGGATGGACACAAAACCTGTGACAGGGTAGCAGGTTGGGGGTGGGAGACAGCTCTTCCTGCACTTCTGTATTGTTTGAGTTTGTATAATAAGCATCTATGACTTCAAAAAGATTTTTTTTAAAGCTTACTGACAGTATCTATGCGGCGCCTACAATGAACGCCACTAAATTAATTGAATCCCTTAAGTCTCAGCCACCAAAGAGAAAGGAAAATGTCAACTTGATAAGCCAGAAATTGCTATTAAAAATAGACCTTAACTACAGCCCTTTCAGAGAACATGGTGGGAAAGTCGGGCCTGTGCAGATGCCATCTTGAAGTAGCACCCCATAAAACAAAGCCAGTTCCTGCCTAGGGCATGGTTACCATTAGCCATGATCTATTGGTGCAGCTGCCTTGCACCCAAACTCACCAGCTCACTCTCAGACTCAGGTCAAGTGCTTGCATTGCATTACCTGGCTTTGAATGCTATGGGTAAGGCGTGGGGAGCCCAGGACCACTGTTCTCCATTGGGCATCAAACGCCTTCTCAACCCCTGCAACCTTCATAAAGTGGGACAGTTGGTCAGGTGGCAAACTGCTCCAGTGTGCCCAGGACTGATGTTTTCCAGGGCAGTGGGACTCCTCAGCACTATAACCAGGACAGTATCAGGCCAACCCAGGTGGTCAAACACCTGGGAGTAGCCATTATTAGGCATTTTTCAGATGACATTTTCTACTCTCCCCCATTCATTGTAGCCTTCTTTGTTGCAAGAGTGATTTTTGGCAAAATACTCGCTAGAGCCAAATTCCACCAACTGAACTGTCACTGTGTTCAAAGGGGGCCTAGCAGATGGAATTTTCTGAGCGTTGATCTCCATCTTTCCTGCTGGGTTGTTCATCGGGCTCACAGCATAATAGGGTAGTGATCTGGATCTTGTAGCTTAAAATAATAAAAGTTATTTATGGTCAAAAACCTAATGCATTTCCCCAGAGGTTAGAATCTTGAATTGGCTTTTGGTGGCGTCAAGTCAGGAGTTATTTTAGTTTTTCGTTTTTTTTCGGGGGGAGGAGTACCAGGGAATGAACTCAGGGGCACTCAACCACTGAGCCCCATCCCCAGCCCTATTTTGTATTTTATTTAGAGACAGGGTCTCCCTGAGTTGCTCAAGGCCTGGCTTTTGCTGAGGCTGGCTTTGAACTTAAGATCCTCCTGCCTCAGCCTCCTGAGCCACTGGGATTATAAGCGTGTGCCAACCGTGCCCAGCTGGCATGTGTGATTTTAGTCTGTGATTTTAGTATGTCATTCAAGTATCACCCAATGAAAGAGAGGTGGGACTGGACCCTTAACAATTCTTCTAAGTCCCTTCCAACAGATGGTTTGAGAAGGGCTTGTAAATATGTGTTTCATATTCAGCTGCACCTGAATGGGTAGGATTTAATCATAGGCTGTGGCTCATCTTATAATGATTACACGTTAGAAAATAGAGAGAAAAACATCAGTTAGGTATTAGCAGAGTGAGTCATGAGTTTTGATACCGTGGTCTGATTTCAGTATAACTTGACTTTGCAAAACACACTTAGATATTAAAAACTACATGCATGTATTATTTCAATTTAAAGGGGAATTCGTTTTTCAAGTTCAATTTTAGGGGAGACTTTTAAAATACTCTTGAGATCACAAAGCGTCCTCTGCTAAGAAACAGAAAAGCTGCCAGGAGCGTTGGTTCATGCCTACAGTCCCAGCTACTCAGGAGGCTGAGGCAGGAGGATCACAAGTTCAAGGCCAGCTTCAGCAATTTAGCAACGCCCTAAGCAACTTAGCGAGACCCTGTCTCAACATTTAAAAAATGGAAGGGTTGGGGATGTATCTCAGTGGTTAAGCACCCCTGGGTTCAATTCCCAATACCAAAAAAAGAAAAAGAAAGAAACTGAAAACCTTTGGCTGCAGATGTGAGATTTCCTTTCTCTTTGGTTACTCCCACGGTAGTTGGAACAGTACCTTATACTCACTCGATCCCTAATAAGTGCCCTAGACTGGATTGAGAGGCCTTGAGATGTTACAAGAACAGTTTGTCATTATTCAATTAACATCAAGTCAGGCTTTCAGAATGAGACGATTTTTGTATTTCTTTTTTGAAACTGTGAGAAAAACTGGGGGTGGTGGGGCCTGCTATTTCTCCTTAAAAAAAAAATACAAAACACACTTGAGTTTAATCAAGTAATAGAAGTTGGCATAGGAGAAGAAACAAATCTTTTCATATTTTCGCCTCTCCTCCAGGAACACGATTAACTTTGTTGTCTGTTCATTTGAAAAGAAAAAGCCACGAATTCTAACAGCCTTCATTCACGGTTTCCATCCAAGGGCTTCTGCACCCACCGAAGCCCTTGGCTGAATTCTGCGCCTCTTCCTTTTTGAAATGAAGTTTTTATTTGGGAGTAAGATGCTCACAGAAGTCACAGTGATAGTTCAGGGGGTTCTCGTGTACCTCTTCCACCCGAGTCGACACCTTACAGAACATTTGTCAAAACTAAGAGGACAACGTCCGAGTATCACTATTCACTGAACCTTGCGCTTGGTTCCAAGTCACCAGCTTTTCCACCTTGTGACTGTCGGTGTTTCAAGATCCCAGCCAGAATCCTAAGTGTTCTTAGCCTCTCTCTCTGTTCAGGGGACACAGCCTGCCCCACGTGGACTGGAATGACCAGATCCCGTTCCCTTTTCTCATTAGAGTGGACTCTCTCATTGACACGGTCATCGATTTTTTCATTCACTCAACAGATACCAACTGAATACAGCCGAGCGCTTGGGGGTGGGAGACAGCTCTTCCTGCACTTCTGTATTGTTTGAGTTTGTATAATAAGCATNGGGGTGGGGGGAAGCAAGTGTGATTTGAATCCTTCCAGAATCAGGGGAAACAGGCAGTAACCTGTTATCGCCAACAGTGAGGGGGAAGGCGAGGATGGGAAAGAAGAAGGGTGCTCCCCGAGGGGGGTCGAGCCTGGAGGAGAAGTCAGAGAAGAGGGGAAATCTAAGCCAAATGGCCCACAGAATGGGTTCCCCAACTAGGACCCGAAAGGGAAGCAGGCACCTAGGAGAGGCCCCGGGTGGGCTGGGCAGAGGGGATGCCTTGATATTGAAGATGGATCTGAGAACAGGCTGCATTAATGCAATGCAGTACCTTGGGGGAGAGCTGTCAGGACACCCTAACCACCTTCTCCTCTGTGTCTCCTTGGCACTTAGCTCACGCAAGTTTCCACGGGCTGATTTGTGCTCCCATCTCTGCAGCATCCCCTGCCCCACACCCCCAGACAGGTGGGTCCTGAGAGGAAGCGAGTCTGCCTCAGCATTTTGGCTTCCTCCCCTTCCTCTGCCCCAGCAGCCCTCTGCACTAAAGGACCAACAGGTGTGTTGTTGAATCAGCTTAGACTTCCTGTCACAACCCCTCTTGTTCCCGTAGCCCCAGTTATTCACGTTACATCTAATGGGCCACCCATTATTCTCTCTGAAGCCTCTGGCTGATTCGGATCTTTCTACAGTTCCACCCCAAGTCTCCATTCAAACTCTCTCTGATACCCGCAGCGGGGACAGATTCCAAAGTGCATTTTGGTGGAGACGCAGGATTTGGAGGAGGAGGTGGTTCTCAGTGGTTTTCTGAGGCTGGCAGGACCCTTTTAGATTTGCTCTCTCATCACATGCAATCCTTTTTTAGTTTATAAAATCGTGAGCATTAATCTACTTTTATTCTCAGAATAAAAACAACAGTTATTTTTATTGGAGAGGGGAGAGCCATTTCACTCCTTGGTGGGCTCCTGTGGGTTTGGCCAGGTAAGCATCTATTGTCCTTGCCGTCATAAGCCACCTCCATTGTCCTTGCCTATGCAATGCAGTACCCTGGGGGGACCAACTGTCAGGGTGCCCTGCTCTTCCTAGCTGAGGGTTGGTACTGATCCCAGCTGGGCCAGTTCTGGCTTTAACCAAAGCTGGGCTCCTCCAACCAGGCTCGGCCTCCTTAGGCTCACAGAGAGCTTATGCAGCGACTGGGGAGGTCCCACAGCCTGTGAGCAGCAGATGTAAAGCTGGCAGGAGGCACTGAGACCCAGGGAAAGTTTGGAGGGTTTAGCGTTTCTCTTATGAGTGGTTATTTTGGGAACTTTCACACACAGGAGATAAGACTATTCACAAGCTAGAGAAATTGACTCTGGTTATTGCAGAGATTTCCCTCTCTGTTCTATCCTGGGAATTCAAATCCTGACGGTGTGTCAGAGACACAAAGTGCAGAACCGATTCAGTCTGATGACAGTGCCTTGAATTTTCTGCCACCTGATGTTTGGGGGTTTGGGTTTTTATCCAGGACTAGGGATTAAACTCAGAGGTGGTCTATCACTGAGTACATCCCCACTTTTTTTTTTTTTTTTTAATTTTGAGGCAGTTTTGTGAAGTTGCCGAGGCTGGTCTCCAACCTGTGATCCTCCTGCCTCAGTCTCCCAAGTAGCTGGGGTTACAGATGTGTGCCCCTGCACCCAGCCAACTGGAACTTTATAATTGCCCGAGTTCTTCTTTCTAAGGACTGGGCTATCCGGCATTTTCTTTAACTCTGGAGGCGTTCCCACATATTTCCAGTGCATTCCCTTTTCTCCTTAAGTTCCTGGGCTGTTCAAACTTACTTAAATAAATTTACTTCCTGTGGCCCACAGTAAGAAATAGAGTGCACCAGCACCTATGGTACATATGGAAACATAAGTGAAACAAAAGTTGCACAAAATAATACCCTTAGTATCTGAGGTACAGCCCCCAGATTTGTTATTCTTTTCAATTTCATCTTCAAAGTACTATTTGCAGCCCATTAAATTGATTTGGAGTCTCTTCAGTGGGTTGTGCCGCAGTCTGGCTGCCCCTGCGTTTGGAAACCACTGAGTTACCCAAGGTTCATTCCTGTTTCTTGTTTATGAAAAACGTCCCAAAATAAGCACCTGCAAACAGAACTGAACCAGGAAGCTTTCGCTCTGGGGTAATGCACTTTCTCCAGCTGTAGGACTATCTCTATGAGCCAAATGGCCACAGATCGGGGGTGGGGGGTGGGGGGGCAAAAGCCAATCACAAGATCAAAGAGAGCCAGAGCTCTGTGTTCCCACAGCAATCCAAAGGTCAGCCATGATGTGACCGCAAGTCTTTTATTCATCCTGTCCAGGGGCCAATGTACCTTCAGGCCAAACCCAACCCAACGCCTGTTTTTGCCTAACCCTTGAACTAAGAATGACCTCTATGTTTTTAAATGATTGAGGGAAGATTTTTTTTTTTTTTTTAAGAAAACTGGCCCACAGCAGATGGGGCAGCACTGAGGGCAGGTGGCTGCTAAAGAGGATCACAGTGTCCATCAACCTCCTCCTCAGGATTCTGGCTGCTGGGCTGGAGCTGCAGCTCAGTGGTAGAGCACTTGCTAGCAGGTGGGAGGCCCTGGGTGTCATCCCCAGGACAGCAAGGAAAAAAATAGAAAAGATTCCTACAGCCCAGAAACCTGTGCCATTAAGTTTTATCCAGTGAATCCCAAACTTATTGACCACAGTCCCCATCTCTTTTTCTTAGAAAACCTATTAACAGCTGGTATTCCTCGGAGCACAGTTTAGAAAATGCTGGTTCTAAGAAAGGCAGTTTGCTACCGGGGGATTTCTATCTTTAAACCCTGCCTCTGACTCGCTCCTCTGTGGCACCGGCAGATCTTTCTGCGCTGAGCAACGGGTGCCAAGCTAGTAAGGAATGGCACACCCAGGGCTTTATTCTCACGAGCTGCCTCTGAGCGGCTCTGCTGTATTTTTAGATAACAGAAGAGGCAGCTGAGCAAGCGCTGTAAATCTACATACCTGATCCCAACCCCACAGAGGCCAAAGCAATTTTTACAAGTTTGGAAGTTGCTTGCCCAGTGTCCCTGCCTCCCTAGGAAGGGACACCGCATTCCTCCATCGCTTAGGAATTGAATGCCTCCATGCAATTCAGAAAACACGTACTGAGTTCCTACTGTGCGCCTGAGTTCCTACTGTGCGCCTGTCTTCCGGTTAACAGCCTCTTCTTTGAAAGGATCATCAGTCCACCAGACAGGTTGGTTGTTGCCAGCCACAGAATGACACGGCAATGACCCTAAGCTTAAAATATATAGATGTAGGTGGGTATTTTTAGTTCACAGAGCAGCTGAGTGGGTAAACAGCAAGTGCAGGTTGATGAACTCCTCAGTCGGAATCAAGCTGATTGAAGCTTTTAAGAAGTTGATAAAACCTCAGGCATTTGGAATCCAGAGCGAACCTCTGCATGAGTCATTGAGCCAATTGTCAATCATCTGTCGGCAGAGGCTCTAGATTCCAGGTGTTCAAGCCTCAACGTTCACAGCACCGGTGTCATCTGAAATCATTTTAATACCTGAAAGGATCACTTTTCTCCTGAAAACCTGTGGCTTTCTTGGGACTCGAAAAACGGAGTGAATGGAGAACCCGAATTCTCAATGCCTCCTCTTCAGGAGAGCGCGGAGGCCACACAGGGAATACAGGGCCTCCGGGGACAGGCACGACGGGGAGGCCACCTGTTCGGGGTATCCGAGTTGGTTGCACATCGTCTTTGAGCTATTTCACAGCTCTGGACCTAGCAGGGAACTGATAACAACACAAAACCAGCCCTACCCACACGTGAATTCCGCCCTGTCTCCTGGAAGTCCCATCAAATTCCCTCTCCCTCATGGAAAAATCCATGCGTCCTTGTCAATATCCCTGGTCTATCTATTAGTCTGTGCCTGTTAAAACACCTGCGTGATTCTCCTGATTGAACAGAATGCAATCTTTAACATGTGGGCTTTTGGGGTGTTTTTTATTTTTTTAATCTTTGTAACAGACTTTTACCTTTTTCTGAAAATCGTCTTTTTTCTAATAATGTAGGAAGATTTGAGTATTTTCCCATATGCTATAGTTTGGAGATGGAAAATGTCCCTCAAAGGCTCGTGGGTCAAAGGCTCTGTTGCCAGTGAGGCCCTATTGAGAGGTGGTAGAACCTTTAAGAGGTGGAGCCCAAGGGAAGGAAGTTACACCTTGGCACTGTGACCTTGAACGAGGCATTGAGACCCCACCCTTTCCTCTTTCTTCTTCCTCTCGCTGATTCCTGGCCACCAGGAGGTAAAGCTTTGGCTTCTGCCATTATATTCTGCCTCACCATAATCCCAAAAGCACTGGATCTAACCAACCATGGGCTAAAACCTCTGAAACCTTGTGTCTAAATAAGACTTTATTCCTTTAAGTTTCTTACCTCAGGTACTTTGTCACAGTGACAGAAAGCTGATACGCCATATATCCTCAAATATGCCTTTGTCTCCCGTCCCCTGGCCCATTACTACTATAGGTGAATTCCTACGGCAACTAACAGTGGTCATATAGCAGACTGTTTCTTTTGGAAATGCATTAGCTAGTGGATAATTGCCTTTTCTAAATACAGTTTATTGTATTTATTTATTTTTTCAGAAAAGGAGCTAAATCAAAGGAGGTTAGCCCACCAAATACAAGTTACACGTCTTTCTGTGATAACACTTTGAACAATCATTGCAAATCAAATAATAATAGCATCAGTATCTTTTGCATTCAGAAAAGCATATCTGACTAGGACAACAAGATACCTGGGTTCAACTGGTTTTTTCCAGGCACAATGACAGGTTTGTAATCTTAGATTTAATTATCTACTTTACTGAGAGCTTCAGGTGTTGGCCATCATGGTTGGGTATGAAAAACCCTTTATTAGGACAGAATTTTTTTTTCAACTTAACTTTTTTTTTTTTTTTGACTCTGTAGGACAAATGGGTTCAAGTTCATTTCTGCCTCTGCCTAGCCCTGGTGGGGGGCGGGGGCGGGGGAACTGCCCAGCCCTGGGGAAAATCATGTACCCTGGGACTGGGAGTTTCTAATCCATTAAAAAGGGAGGTGGAGAAATGGATTAATTGTTTTAAAAGTGACTCAGGGGATTCTCTATGCAGCCAGACCCAGGAATCACCTGTCTATCCCAGTGGGAGCCCTAGAGAAGTGACTGAGGTAAATGCAGACAGATGTGTGAACAGGGTCCTCCGTCCTCCGTAAGGGAGATGAGAGACTCCTGGCTCTTTAAGCACGCCTGCACCTCCTCAGCACACCTCTGCAATGAAGAATTTATCCAAGAACATTAAAGAACAATGCGTTCTTTCTCTTCCCGCACTTCATCAGAAGAAATGCCCATTTCCGGGGCAGGGATGCTGCTCAGTGGTAGGACACTTGCCTAGCATACCCAAGTCCCATCCCCAGCACCGCAGACCAAAAGAAAAAGGAAAGAAATAACCCCGGGGTGCTTGGCTCTGCTGGCCCCTGTGCACTCCTAGAAGTGGAGATTAAAAAAGAGGAGCCAGTCAGTCCCTAGAAATGGATAATGTTCCAGAGAAACCCTGAAGCCGGTGTTCTCTGGATGACTCAGGGACCCTCCTTGGGGGAGCAGAGCGCAGGGCTGTCGTGGGGAGGGTGTTTCTAGTCATCTACCTGGAGCACTTCCTGTGTTCTAAGTGAAAGTGACAATTTCTCCTTCACTTCAGCTTGTCATAAGCAGGGGACTTCCTGGGCAGGAATGCCTGGAGGAGAATGGAATCCATTTTTTTGCATGGGGAGTTTTCTTCATGCTCCAGGAAACTCAGAACTGTGTTTCTCTGGGCTTCATCCTGAGCACATCCAACAGTTTTGATTGGCAGGGCTTTGTGTGTGTGAACAGAAAACTGCAAGACCTCAGCAGGACCGGGGAGCAGAGACCTGGGAGCAGAGATGCAGAGAGTGGGCGGGAACCTTCTTTGGGATTAGAAAGTACCCACATCCAAAACCGGAGGACTAAGGGCTGGGGGTGCAGCTCACAGTGGTAGGGGTTGCTCAGCACACACTCTAGGTTTGAGCCCCAGCACTGGAGAATAAAACAAAATAAAACCCTCAAGTATGTGCATCAAAAAGGAAATTAGGAGTTGTTCAACGACTCTTGACAGGGGCAGTTTTGCCCTTCTAGGGAATATATGGCAATGGCTGGAGGTATTTTTGGTTGTCACACGTGGGCGGGGGTGGGGTGCTATTGACATCTAGTGGGCAGAGGACAGAGATGCTGCTAAGCATCCTAAGGAGCACAAGACACCCGCCCACAACAGACCTGTCTAGCCCCAAATGTCAATGCCGATGATGCAGAACTTGAGAAAGATGAACTTGGACTAGATGAACTCCAAATTTCCTTCCAACCCCAAGACATCATGATGTTAAATGCAACTTCCGGTCCCAAATAAGAAGCCTGCTGCTGGGCTGAGGTTGCAGGTAGGTGGCACAGCACTTGCCCGGCATTCCCGAGGCCCTGGGTTCCATCCCCAGCACCAAAGATTAGAGCTAAAAGAAAAGGCTATTGCTATGGACCGATCTGGGTCCCCCATCTGGATTCATATGTTGAAGCACTAATTCCCCAATGTGAGCACATTCAGAGACAGGGCATCTAGGGAGGAAATTAAGGTTGAATGAGCTCATAAATCCATCTAATAAGACTGATGTTTTTTGGTTTTTTTTTTTTCGGTACCGGGGATTGAACTCAGAGGCACTTGACCACTGAGCCACACCCCCAGCCTTGTTTTGTATTTTATTTAGAGACAGGGTCTCACTGAGTTGCTTAGTGCCTCGTTTTTGCTGAGGCTGGCTTTGAACTCACGATTCTCCTGTCTCAGCCTCCAGAGCCCCTGGGATTACTGGCCTGCACCACCCATCGGCAGATTGGTGTTCTTAGAAGAGACACCACAGTTTGTTTTCTCTCACCCTCTGCCTTCCCTGCAACTCCTCTCCTGCCCCTCTCTCCTCAACATATGCACCAGACACCACACAAGCACACAATGAGAACACAGCCTTCTCCAAGCCAAAGAAGCCTCAGAATGAAATCTCCTGGGCCAGCACCTTGGACTTTCCAGCCTCCAGAACCGTGAGAAATAAATGCCTATTGCTTACACCTCCCAGTCTAGGGCCCTTCCTTATGCAGCCTGAGCTGACTAATGCACCTCTTTGCTGCCCATTGTTGGTAATTGCCATGGCTGACATCTTCTCGTGGTTTACTATGTGCTAGGCACTGTGCTAAGCATCAGCTACACCTCACCACACTCCTCAACACACCCCTAAGAAATGGGAATTTCGGTGATCAAGGCAGAGGGATAAATGAAAGACCAGAGAGGTTACACAACTTACCTAAGATCAACCAGTCAGTAAGTGGGAGAAGCAGGCTTTGAACCAAGGCAGGCTGATCCCTACTGAAGAATTCATGTATTTATTTAATGACTACAAGAGACCATCTTCCCACACTGTCTCTCCATATACTAAAAATCATAAACTTCCAGGGAAGACAGGAAAGTGGGAAAATTGCCAGAAAATGTGGAAGTCAAAAATCACTGTGTCTTCCTCAAAAAGCTAAATATAGACTTACCATATGACCAGAATTTGCACTTCCAGGTATAAGCCCAAAATACTTAAAAACAAGCACTCGGGAGCTGGGGGTGCAGCTCTGTGGTAAAATGTGTGCTTAGCATTTGGGAGATCTGGACCCCATCCCCAGCACTGCAAAACAATGACAAAGACTCAAACCAGTACGTACCCATCAGTATTTATAGCAGCATTTCTCACAATGGCCAAAAGGTAGGGAAAACCCAACTGTCCATCCACAGAAAAATGGATAAACAGAGGGTGGTCTACTCATAAAAGGAATATCACTTAGTCAGAAGAAGGAATGAGGTACTGACACGTTCAACTACCCCGAGGCACCTTGAAAACATCTTGCTAAGTGAAACAAGACAGACCCGAAAGGTCACATGACTGTGAGTGTCATATATAAAATATCCTGGGCAGGTAGATCCCGAGATGGAAAGTAGTGATTTCCTAAGACTTGGGGAAGGAACATGATGGGGTCCAGGACACGCTACCCCAAAAGCTGGCATCTTAGCATTTGAGAAAATAGCAGAAATAGGATTCCCACCCCAAGACCCTCATGGGACAATTGTCCTGCTCTATGCCCAAAAGGAAGAAATGTCGCACATACATGCCCAAAAGAATCAGAACTAAAGGTCTTGCTAAGTTCCTTCCAGTTTATTCCCATTATATCATCCCCTTTAGTCCCTCGTACTGGAGGTATCTGCACAGCTGTCCATACAAATATGCACATTGCCCTTTTCTTTGGGTTTCCACTTCCAAAGGTTCTCGTGTCATCCAAAACCCCAAATGCTCCCAAATCTGAAATCTTCTGGCACTGACCTGACGCGACAAGTGGAAAATTCTACATCTGACCTCACATGATGGGTCACATTCAAAACACAGGTGCACCAAAAATATTATAATCAGTTGCCTTCAGGCTGGGTGTATAAGGCACATATCAAAAAAAAAAATGAATTTGGCATTCAGTCTTGGGTCCCCTTCCCAAGGCATCTCATTATGTAAAGGCAAATATTCCAAAATCTGAAAAAAAAAAAAATCCCAAATCTGAGATATTTCTGGTCCCAAATATATTGAACAAGGAATATTCAACCTGTATTAAATAAATCTGTCTTGCCTTTCTTTTGTTAATCTGTGTTTTTTGTCAGAGGGATCTCAACCATGAACCCAGCAGCTGATGAAGAAAAGGAGCCTGTTTCCTACAGGGACTGCTTAGCAGGTGCGGGGTTTCCTTTGGGCTGAAGAAATGTCTTGGAACTAGGCAGAGGTAAGGGCTGTACAGCATTGTAAATGTACTCAACACTAGTAAATCGTCCACCTTAAAACAGTTGGCGGTTAATTTTGTGTATTGAATATGGTACTTCATTCTTCTGGTTATTATTATTTTATCTCAGTAGAGAAGCCAAATGAAGCTAACCTCAGCCCACCTCTGGGTAAGCCTTTGAGAAGTAACAAAGGACTGATCCCTAGGAAAATGGGCCTCTCTGCTCCTGGAATCCAGCCCAGACACCCGGGACCCCAGCTGGCTGCTCTTGAGGATGTCCTGCGCACGGGTTGTAACCACCAGGATGTGCTCCGGGGCCACTTTGCTGTCTATTTAAAGAGGATAAAGATGGATGGATCCTGCAGCCGTGGACAGCTGGTCGCCGGCACTCCCAGACAGGGAGACAGAGATCAAGACAGAAAGCAAGGATTTGGTCCTGAAAAAAATGAGATCCTATTATATACATTTCCTGGGTCTCATTTGTCTCCCTCAGTGATCCTCCAAGACAACTATTGCTCTCATTTTTTTGTTTTTAAGGTGGTGCTGGGAATTGAATCCACCACAGCCTTGTACATGCCGGTCAAGGGCTCTACCGCTGAGCTACGTCCCCAGATCTAATTTGTTCCTTTTTAACAATGGCATATCCTCTCACAGCGGAGGAACAATGACTTTCTTGAGCATTCTTCTAATAGGTCTGTACTTAGGGCCCAGCTTATTTTGCACGTAGATCTTTGTGTACAAGTGCTTTTCAACACATAGAGGCCTATACTCTGTATATTCTGTTTTGTTTTTTGTTTTTTCCTTCAGATCAGATGAATCTTTCACCTTTTCATAAGGGCTAAAATCCCAGGGGTGAGACTGCTGACTCAAAGCAAACAAGCATTTTAAATTTTAAGAGATGCTGCCTGAGCCAGGTGCAGTGGCACACGCCTGTAATCCCAGCAACTGGGGAGGCTGAAGCAGGAGGATCACGAGTTCAAAGCCAGCCTCAGCAATTTAGCAAGTCCCTAAGCAACTCAGCGAGACCCTGTCTCTAATAATAATATATATGTATGTATGTGTGTGGAGGGGGTATATATATATATATATATATCGTGCATATGAGGGGGTGTGGCTGGGGATGACAACATTTAGCTAAGAGGGCAAAATGTCCTGGATCCTGTTCAATCCCCAGTATGAAATAAATAAATAAGAGATGCTATGTGATTGCTTTCCAATAAAGATCACTCCATTTGCCCACTGATACTGTCTCAAATGAGCTTCTCTGCCTGAAATTAGAATGTCTTTTAAATGGACCAGTCTATTAACTGTGGCTTGTCGGGTTCTTTGTTTGTTTGTTTGTTTGTTTGTTTAATGGTTCCAAAACACCGCTGACTATGAACAGTGCCCCTCACCTGTGCTGGTATCTGAGAATCAAGGAGATGGGCCCATGCAATACACCTGGCCCAGCCCTCTCACCTCCTAGGGTTCTGACCGTGGTATCTGTTCCTGTTACTTTGTACCTGATCTGAAAGTCTTGCATCTTTCCTTCAAAGGAAGCGGGTTCCTCTAACTGCAGCATCAGGAGCAAAGCATGCAAACCAGACAAGGGGGTGATTCAGACCAACCGAGATGCTCCCTAACTTTATTTTTTTTCTACAATTTTGAAGGTTTACAAAACAAAATGAAAGCATTTGGCACCTCAACTCTGAATTATCAAGTCAGCAACTGTCCATTGAATGAGAAGCTTCTAAGTGCTTCTTGTGTGATACACACTGGGCGTCCAGCTTCCAGCAATGAATGGGATGCCGGGGCTCAATGCATCCACAGCAAGACTGAAGTAAATAGCCCATAAAACTTGGTTTGACCCTATGAAGATTCATTGTCTCTGAGACAATGGCCTTTGAGGCCAGCAAAAACTCGTCTGTCAGCAAAACAACTGAATTAATCTCTTGACAACATTTAGCTAAGAGGGCAAAATGTCCTGGATCCAGTTTCACAAGGACTGGAAGAGATAACAGAACCTTTGGGGGCCTTGGATTTGCAGCACTGCAAACAGGAACTATTCTCAATAGACCTTAAGTCACCTGAAGTGCCAGGCATGGTGGGGCACAGCAGTAATCCCAGCGGCTTGGAAGGCTGAGGCAGGAGGATCCCAAGTTCAAAGCCAGCCTCAGCAACTAAGTGAGGCCCTAAGCAACTTAGTGAGACCCTGTCTCAAAATAAAAAGGGGTGGGGATGTGGCTTGGTGTTAAGCACCCTTGTGTTCAATCCCTAGTATCAAAAAAAAAAAAAAATCAGCTAAAGCCAGAGATCATACACACCCTGCTCAAAGAGCTACTGTACTCTTGAGAGGGCGGCACAACACCTGGCCTAGAAGGGCCGTCAGTAAATACGTATGGGGCAGATAAATGGATGGAAGGATTAATAGAAGAATGAATGACTTACCTGTTTGGGAATTTTTTATGAACAGAATAATTCCTGCTGTCCACTATAGTCATTTTCCACCTTGGATTTAGCGAACCTAAGGTGACACTGCTCTTCAATGACAGGGCCGCCTCTCACTCAGACTTTGATCACCTGTTCCTTCCACCCAGTCCAGGAGGCCTTTCTTAACAAACGTTAACAGCTAAACTGAGCTGAACCTTAACACCGTCAGCATCAATGCTATTCAGGGCCCCATAAGTCATGCTTTGCCATCCTCATTTTACTCATTTTACAGATGAGGTCACTGAGGTTTATGGATGTTAGGCCAGTCGCCCAAGATCACAGTGCTGGGCAGCAGCAGAGGGTGGGCTGGAACACAATCAAAGACTCCTGAGGGTGGGGTCTGGGCCTTCTCTGGCTCTGGACCCCTGAAGCTAGCACATAGCAATGCTCGAAGGCTGTTCAGCAAGCGAGCAGCGAAG
The DNA here is from genome assembly GCF_001458135.2 of Marmota marmota marmota. Classification (NCBI taxonomy): domain Eukaryota; kingdom Metazoa; phylum Chordata; class Mammalia; order Rodentia; family Sciuridae; genus Marmota; species Marmota marmota. The sequence continues at coordinate 11,095,877 of NW_026000185.1, read as the reverse complement.
GAATGAATGGATCGGATGCTGGGCCTCTTCGGGGGACCTCTTGAGAGGTGCTCTGAGAGGCTACACCAAAGGAGAGCCTCTATCTGTACTGGCCTCCAACCCTCGTGCTCATCCAGGGAGCCAGCCGGTGGTTCACCAGACACTCCTGCAAAAGCCAACAGACCCAGATCTCTCTATGCCGAGAGGAAAAGAAACAGCAAAGCAAAACAAACAAACAACAACAAAAAAAAAACCCAGTACGTGGACTCTGGCCTTTGGAACCTCCACCCGCCTGCCCAATGCTGGCAGCTCACCTGAGATGCCCTTCTCTTCCCTCTCCGCCCTCTGAGACTCTGTTTAGTCCTCAGGCCCAACACCAGCACATTCCTCTGAGCTGCTGGCCTGGAGCCTCCAGTGTCCCCAGCCCCTGGAACACCACCTGGCATTTTGAAGACACTCAACACCTATCTGCTCCAGGCATACATGGGAGTGGTGATGAGTGTCATCTTTCACCATGTGTTTTTATATTTCAGATGAACCTGAATCTTTTATAGTAGTTTTTGTTTGTTTGAATATTTTATAGTAATTTTTTGGTTTTGTTTTTTTTTTTTTTCTGTGCTAGGATTAAACCTGGGGCTTCATGCATGCTAGGTAAGTGTTCAACCACTGAGCTACACTCCCAGCCCACATATGTTACTTTTATAATAAGAAAAAAGGAAGGATGCTAAAACAAAATAATAAAATGAGTCTATTTAATCCAACAGATGAAAATAATACAAAACCTTCCCCAAGAATCTTTTCTGTAGATCGCCAGTCGTTGACATTACTTCTGTCATCACACTGTTTATTAAGTCTGAAACATGGACCAGCTTAATAATCTACTTGCTAGTCAGCACACGTCCTTGGACTTTTAAATACCAGGCATCTCCCCCTGGGCTTACGGAAAGATTGACACCTGGGTTTTCCACTCTATTTCAATCTCCTTCTCACAGTGCATTTATTTCTACCTCAATACTGATAAGGATGGTATTTCCCCCTGTGGTATCCTCTCTCCACTGGGCCACCCTCTCCCCTACTTCTCCTGCCCCAGAATCTTGATCATGCTTTAAGGTGCATTCAATCGATGAAGAAATGACCGCAACCATAGATAACTGTATCGTTTAAAAGCCCTGAGTTGTTATTGCTGTTGTTGTTTTCAAAAGACACCTTGTCTTTTCGTCTCCCTCAATTAATTACACTTGGATGAAAGCTTTCTTTTTATATATCTCAACACTCTGAATTGTCACTATACATTTTCCAACTCTGTTTAAAAAAAAAAAAAAACTCACTGCTAATCAGAAAGTGCTGTCAAAGGTGGATGAGAGCAATGTCTCAGAATCTGTCTCAAACAAGAAAATACTAGATGGCTCCCCAGGGTTCAAAAACCTTTCCCCACATAGTCCCACGAGGAAGGCAGTGTATAGACAATCAATACCCAGAATTTGCAAATAAATGGCAGCAATGAAAAGCTGTGCCTGTTAACCTCAGAATAATCTCTGCAAAATGCTGTTGGGTGCTGTCCAATCGTGTCCTGCCTGGCATTTTGAAGCACTCGATACCTGTCCACTGATACCTGTTCACCGAATGAATAAACGGAAGTGGTGATGATGGTTCTCTTTCTCCTTTCACTTGTATATTTCAGATGAACTTGAATCTTTTATCATGACCTTCATTTATTGTTCACTGAGCATGGCACATGGGTGCCATGCACAGTGCTAAATGTCCTAGTGCATTGTCTCATTCAATCTTCCAAGTGCCCGTTACTATTATTATCCCATCTTACAGATGAAACAACTGGTGGAGACCCTCATAGTCTTCCCACGGTGATAAAGCTACCAAGGGACAGAGCTGGTTTGAACTCAGTTCGCCTGACTTCAAAGCTCCCATTCTCTGTTACTATCCTATAGAACATCGCGTATCTCTTATTTTAAAAACTAGAGTTGACATGAAAGGCAGCAGTTAATAAAACGTTAACTAAAAACAACCAGTTCTGCAATCTTTCTTCTCTTTTCAATCCTTTTTAATTTATGTGTATTCAATGTTCAGCATAAAATATTTAAACGTGAGGAAGTCAGACAAAGCATGACTTCTTTTTAAGAGGGCTTTTCTATTCTCTGGCATCACATTGGCTGAGCAATTGCTATGCCACAGAATCAATAGTACTAGTTTTCACACATCATTAATAAATAAATGGAGGTTCCCAGATGTGATGGAAGGGATTCATCATCCCCTGGGAATTGAGACTTCCAAAGATGCCACTTGAATCGAATTTATGTCTGGTTGCAGACAAGAGTCCAGAGACCCACACTTTAACAGATTCAAGATTCCAAAGTGGGACCCTGGATTAGTGCTTTAAGAAGATTTCAAACTTGAATAGGGGAAAGTGGGGGGAAAAACAGATTTGGGGATCCATGCAAAAGTAGATCAGAAACTCGGGTCTCATATTGGGCCAAGAAACAAGTATCAGAGTCCTTGATGATTTGAAAGCCTTTTGGCCAGACTTTTAATAGTTTGCAGCTTAGGACTGAGAAGCACAAAAATTTCAGGGGCTAAAATGACATAAATTGATGCTTGTGGCAATTTTCCTGTGTGCTTGAAATTTTCCCAAATAAAATGGTCAGAAAATAAAAGGCAGTAAGAGAGAGAGATTAGGAAAATGACCCACACTTTTGTTGTAGCCCAGGGTCTTGCTTTATGTAATTCCTTGGTAAGAATAAAGGCAAGTTCCTTGAATAGATTTAGTAGTAAAGGAAGCAACCGGTATGTAGCGAGCACTTCCCTTGAGCTCTACGTACGCGATCTCATTTAACATTCACATGAAGCCATAAGGTAGGTCTAAGTATGATCTCCATTTTCGGAAAACAGAGGCAAGGTGAGGCTTAGAATTGTGCCTAAAGTCACACTGTCAGCAAGAGGTAGCACGAGGATTCAGACCAGGGCTTCTACTCTGCATGGACCCAGCATTCTTTCCAGGCCCCTGTAAGCTGCAGAGACGTACAGGGCTGCTACACATAAAATCACTGACCATATCCTGGGACTCTCTCGACAGATTTAAGAAGGTTCCTGAAAATGCAAAAACAATAAACCTTCATGCTGAGAGTCTGGGGTCCAACAAGCATGAGTCCAAACCCTGGCTTTGCTACTCAACAATCATGTCATCTAACAAGCTCCAGGGTTTTCATCCATGCCAGGGGGAATTCATGATGCCAGAAGAGGTTGTTGTGGAGATTAAATGAGATGATGCTTTAAAGTTCTTAGGGCATGATAATCTGGGAGGGGAGCAGCCATTGTTGACATCATTTTGAGCTTGTAGGAAACAGACACTCTCACCCCTGAGGTTGCACCAAAGCACCAAAACCAAAGGGTTTGGAAAGGATGAAACAGGAGAAGGAAGGAGTGGGCATAAAACCAAGAAGAAAAGGAAAGAGATTCAAAGCACTGTGTATCCCTCATAGCAGGTGAGGAACTAATACATGTGATTGTGATTTCAACTTGAACCCATCAAAATACAGCTGAGCCATCCTAGGAAGATTTCCTTACATTGTAATTACAGAAAAACACACATACACACACAATTTTTCACCCAGGTAAAGACGGGAGAAGAGCTTATACACAATACTTCAGTCCAACATAACTCGGATTGGTGCTAGGGCAGAGCGCTGAACACAGTTACCCAGAGCAGGGTCCCAGAGGAGGCAAGAGGGCCTTTCTCAGCCTGGCAGGAGGCACCCGGGCTAGGGCAAGTCTCTATCCACAACTGGGGACACTGGGAAGTCCCTGCCCTCCCTGGGGCTTGCAGGGAGGGCTGGTAACCCTGGAAGCCCTGAGGCTGCTCCTGCACTTTGAGAGCAGGAGTTTCAACTATTGTGTACTATTAATTAGAAACAAATATCCTTCGTTAATTTGGAAATGTTGCTGACACCAAACACCCCAGAAGAGAGAACCAGTAAACTCAGCCCTTTGATTTCAGAACCGCCTTCTAGGGCTGTACCCAAACCAGACTGTAATTGAATCCAGGGAGAAAGGAGGAGGTGTGATCAGTTAGCCTCCCCCTAACCTTTGCCCCTCCCCTCCGACACAGGAGTAGTCTGAAGAAGAAATGCTGGGGATTTCAGGTGTGCCGGGAACCTCGCGCCGGTGAAAGCAAGCAGAAACCCAGCGGACACTCCCCCCCTCTCCAGGGACGTGGGCGCTTTCCAGGATGGCCCTCCGGCTCCTGCGCCCTAGTGCATCCCAGCGCCCTAACGCAACCCGGGCGGAGGAAGCACCCTCCTCCTCCGACTGCAGGAAAGACCTTCCTTCCCAGGAGGAGATGCCAGCTGAGGGATCTGGGACTCCCAAGTCCACCCCAGGCTCCTGGCTTAGGGGCCAGGCGATTGCCCAAGCCTCCCGGTGAAGCCCAGTCTGAAGGATCCCCCCTTTTGTTCACCCGGAGAGCGCGGCGCGGCGCTGCGCATCCCTCTGCGCTGAAAGCCGGGCTGCGGGGGGGTGCCTCCCGGGGGGCGCGTCCCTGGGTCAGCTGCTGGCACGCCACCCGCTCCTGCGACCCCGGGCTCCAGCTCTCGGATCCCCAGCACCCGTGCCCTATTACTCACTTCTCCCCAGTCCCTCCGCTTTCCATGCTGTCTCCTCCACCGCCCCATAGCGCCTCAGAGGCTTTTCAGCTTCCAGATGGATGGATAAAGATTGCTTTAACTCCATCGCTGATCCCCGCGGGCAGGTCGACGGGTCCCCCTTTACTCCATCCCCGCCGCGGGTTGCAGGGAGGGAGGCGGCTCCAGCCAGCAGCGTTTTAAGGGGCCGGGCGCTCGTGACGCGGCTCCATCTCTTCCGCCGCCAGCGCCCGGGAGCGCCGACTGGTACCCAGGAGGGGGGAGGGATGCAGAGCACATGCGCAATGGAGGTTTAGGGGGAAAGCTTGGGGGCAGGGTAGGGAGAAAGAGGGACAGATGATAAACTCTAAGAAGAACAACAAAAAAATAAAACCAACCCCAAAGAAGTAAGAACGAGGCTCCTGATCATTCTGGAGAGGGTGGTGTTGCGCTGCATGGGTCTGGCACTGTGGGTGGTATGCGATCTGTCAGTGGGATGCTAGGTTTTGAGTGGGATTGGTGAGCCCGTCTCTATCTGTGGGCGATGGATCCATCTTTGTAGGGAGTATGGACAAGCGTGAGTGTGGACCCAGATCTGTGGGTTCTGTGGGTCTTCGGGGAAATCTCTGGGTTTTTGCATCCGTGTGCATACTTTGAATATGAGATGGGACATGGATGCTTGTGTTGACTCCTCATTCCTGTGTCTGTATTTGCATGGACTTGAAAGAGAAATAGATGGGAACATTTTGGTCACAGGACAAGGAAGCTGTTTGGAATCAGGGTCTTTACTTGCCAGACACCCGCAGGTGGGTTTACTGACAAAACATGGCAGCGTCGAAAATAAAAAGTAAGGGGCTGGGGCTGTGGTTCAGTGGCAGAGCGCTTGCCTAGTGTGTGTGAGGCACTGGGTTCCATTCTCAGTACCACATATAAATAATAAATGAATATAAAAAATATAATGAATAAAATATAAATGAATAAAATAAAGGTCCATTAACATCTAAAATAAATTTAAAAGAAAATATAAAGTCAAAGCTGGATTGATAAAAATCAGTACTGTTTGCTGAATGGCACCTGGGTGCAAAGTACTTCCCAATAACTCTGTGAAAGAGACAGCATTCTGCCAGCCTTGTTTTGCATAGGGGGGAACTTGAGATGCACAGAGATTATTTGACCAAATTCCCACACTTACTGAGTGGCATCGTCAGTCCATGAATCTGGATTATTTGAATCCAGATTTAACCTCTTCATCATTAAACTGACTTCCTAGACTGCAGTTAGGATGTTTTGTATCAGGACATGGGTAGGACATGGGTTGCTGGTCTATGTTGTCATTTAGACATGTCATCTGGGACAAATTCTGGTATCCATATGGCTTGTGGAAGTGTGAAATGGCCCAGTCCTTTAAGAAAATGACTTAGCTACTTAAAATGTTATTATCGATAATGAACTTCTAAATCGCTCAAGGGAGAAAAAAGAAAATAACATAGAAAATCATAAAATATTTAGATCTGAATAACAATGAGAGTATCATATGCCAAAATTTATAAGTTTTTTTTTCTAGGAATGGGGTCTTGCTATTTTGCCCCGGCTGGCTTGGGACTTCTGGGCTCCTGTCTTGGCCTCCTGAGTAGCTGGGACTACAGGTACAAGGAGATCATGGTGTCTAATTTCAAAACTTATAAATGTTGATGTAAATAAATAGACAGCTTTAAATGCTGCTATAGCTTGGATCTGGAATGTTCCACAAAGGCCCTTGTGTTAAAGGCGTGGAGTGCCCAGCTTGGTGCTATTAGAAGGTGCTGGAAACTAAGAGGCTGGCCTAGTGGGAACATGCTCTTGAAGGGGACAGTAGGACCCCAACTCCTTCCTCTTCCTCTATTTTTGAGTCCCAGGCATGAAATGAGAAGCTTTGCTCTAACACATACCTCTCGCCATGAGGCGCTGCCTGGTCACAGGCCCCAAGCAATGAGGTCAACCAATCAAAGATTGGAACCTCTGAAACCCTGACCCAGAAATAAACCTTTTCTCTTGATACACTTCTTGTCTCGGATATTTTGTTACAGTCAGAGGCATATGACTAACCAACGCATTCCTTAAAAAGAGGTGAGACTAAAATGGTTTTAAACATGGAAAACTAAAATGGGTTAAGTTTTCGACTCAAAAGACCGCATTTAAACAGAACAGATGAAACCTAAGTAAGAAAAAGTAAGTGATGAGAAGAGAATAAATTAAGGGAATAGAAAACCAAGAAGCAATGAAGAAAATCGACAAGATCAAAAGCTGATTTCTTCCGTTGAAAACCCTCCCAAGACTGACTTTAAAATAGATACTTGTAGCCAGGTGCCATGGTGCACGCCTGTAATCCCAGCAGCTCAGGAGACAGAGGCAAGAGGATCCCAAGTTCAAAGCCAGCCCCATGAGTCATTAAGCAACTCAGTGAGATCCTGCCTCTAAATAAAATTCAAAATAGGGCTGGGGGTGTGGTTCAGTGGTTGAGTGCCCCTGGGTTCAATCCCTGGTACCAAAAAAAAAAAAAAAATAGATACTCATGAGTAGTATTGAGAATGGAAGCTGAGTGCAGTGGCCCACTCCTATCTTCCCAGCTACTTGGGGGCTGAGGCTGGAGGATCATGAGTTCAAGTCCAACCTAGGCAACATGGAGAGACCCTGTGTCAAATATAAATTAACAAAATGAGACAAAATACAGCACACAGCAAGATGTTTAAAACTCAATTGACATGAGTAACATTCTCTTTTTTCAAAAAAAAAAACTATCAAAATATATTTAAGAAATAAAAAGAAAATCAATAACCATTACCAAAACTGAATTACCATACAAGTTTATTTCCCTCCCTAGTCCTACAAAAGCAACAGACCCAAATAGACCCAGATCCTTATTTTATAAAAATCACTTTAGAGCTCATTTCATGAGGATAATATGATCTTAATACCAAACTAGATAAAAATAAAAACACATCAGGACTGGGAATATAGCTCAATGGTAGAGTGCTTGCTTCACCTGTGTAAGGCAATGGGTGCAATTTCCAGTGCTGAAACACACACACACACACACACACACACACACAAATGGGATTGGTTCTCAAACTGGAATATGGCCCAATGTCAGAAAATCTATAGATATTTCATTTTAATAAATATGATAAAGTTATTTGGTTATTTCAATGAATACAGAAAAGGCTTTTTAAGAAATTAGCAGTCATATATGTCTGTATTTTAAGAATAGGAGTACATTTCCTCAACTTTCCAGAGAAAAACTATAAAATACAGCAAATATTACCTTTACAGCTGAACTTCCAGTCGCATCCCCATTAAAGTTGGGAACGAAAATATATGCCTGCTATTCCCATTTCTGGGCCTCATTAGAAAAGAAAAAATAAATGAGGAATAAGAATTGAAATGTGAAACAAAACTTTCTTTTCCAGACAGTGTATTTTCCTACATAAAAATGCAAGCAAATCCACAGAGAGGCTGATAAAAATGAATAAGAGCAAGGTTTTGGAAACAAGATAAACATTAAAAATAGTAGTATTTCCTTACAACATTATTTTTTAAAAAATATTTATTTTTTTAGTTGTAGTTGGACACAATACCCTTATTTATTTATTTTTATGTGGTGCTGAGGATTGAACCCAGAGACTCACACATGCTAGGTGAGCACTCTACTGCTAAGCCCCAGCCCCAGCCCTCTACAACGTTATTAATTAAACTAAAAATATAATCATGATAGCAAAATAAAACATTGAGAAGAAAATCGTTATTTTGTGTCACTGGGACAATTGATTAAGTCGTTTTATGTTGCACTGTTAAGTAACATTAAAAAAAAAAGAACTGAAACAAGAAATGGGGGCTGGGGGTGCAGCTCAGTGGTAGAACCTGTACTTCCCATACCCAGGATCCTGGGTTCAATCCCTAGCACTGGAAAAAAAAAAAAAACCCTTAAGAAAGGGAAGGATTTATTTGTCGTGTGCAAGGGTAAAAAGAATCAATATGGTAAAGATGAAGATTCTCTTGGATGCAATTCAATTAAAATAGGAAAGAATAGGAGTTGAAATATGATAAACTGATCCTAAAATTACATGAACGAACCAAAGACCAGGCACAGGAAAGTCGACCTGGAAGAAACGGACAAGGTAGAGTGTGGGAATCACATTTTCATTGCTGTGACCCAAATATCTGACAAGAACAACCTGAAGGAGGAGAAGTTTATTTGGGGCTCACAGTTTCAGAGGCTCTGTCCACGTGGGCAGAGTTCATTGCTCTGGGCCCAAAGTGGGGCAGATCATCATGGCGGAAGTGTTGGTGGAGGAGCCTGGCTCCATTCAGAGCAGCCAGGAAGCAGAGGGCAAAGGGAAGGGGCTGCAGGAAAGATGGACCCTTCCAGGGCCGCCCTCAGGCACCCACCTCTTCCAGCCACACCCTACCTGCCAAAGTCACCACCTTTTGTGTTCATTCCAACGTGGATGGACTGATTAGGTTACAGCTATCACAACCCAATCCATTCACTCTGAATAGTTCTGCGTTAACAGGAACTTTGCGGGGACACCTTGTCTCCAAACCATAATATAAGGTGAACTTAACGCCCAGACATCAAGACCTACTAGAAAGCCATAAGACATAGGTTGAGGCTGGGGTGTAGCTCAGTTGGTAGAGTGCTTGCCTTGCACGCACAAGGCCCTGGGTTCAATCCCCAGCATCATCAAAAAAAAAGGACATAAGATGAAAATTGATAAGCCTCAAAATAGACCCACGCATATTAGAAAAGTTGTTATGTGACAGAGGAGAATACTCCAAAAATGAGCCTGAGATATTTGCCAAACCAGTAGAAAACTAAAATAAAAATGACCACCCGTATCTTTTCCCTCTCTCACTTTCTCTCCCCTCCTCCCCCCCCACACACACAAACACGCACTCATACACACATAAATTCCAGGTGGATTAAAGGCCTAAGTGAGAAAAGCACTACTGAAAAATGTTTGCAAGATAATATGGAAAAATGCCTTCATCGTTCTGCGGTGAAGGATATGTTAAAAACACAAAAAACACCTATCCTGGGGCTGGGGGTGCGGCTCAAACCCAGCACTGAAAAAAATAATTAAATAAACAAAGAGAAAAATCCACAAGCCTTAAAGAAAAATATTATATTAATGTTACACTACATTATTTTTTATTGAAATTCATGTAACATTAAAATCAACTACTTTAGCTGGGTGTGCTGGCACACACCTGTAATCCCAGTAGCTCAGGAGGCTGAGGCAGGAGAATCGTGAGTTCAAAGCCAGCCTCAGCAAAAGCAAGGAGCTAAGCAGCTCAGTGAGATCCTGTGTCTAAATAAAATGCAAAA
>NW_026000185.1:11029766-11085877 GCF_001458135.2 Marmota marmota marmota | reverse complement strand
AAAAAAAAAAAAAAAAAGGTGGGGGGCTGGGGATGTGGCTCAGCAGTTGAGTCCCCTGAGTTCAATCTCCTGTAACCCTCCCCTCCCCCCCAAAAAAAATCAAATACTTTAAAGTGAACAATTCTGAGGTGTTGTATTTTGGCATTATTGTATAAGCACCACCTCTGTCTAATTTCTTTTTTTTTTTTTTTAATTTTTTAATATTTATTTTTTAGTTTTCGGTGGACACAACATCTTTATTTCACTTTTATGTGGTGCTGAGGATCGAACCCATCACCCTGCGCATACCAGTTGAGCACACTACTGCTTGAGCCACATCCCCAGCCCCTCTGTCTAATTTCAAAACATGTTCATCACCCATTAAGGTAGCCCTATACCCAATAAGGTGGAGTAACTGTACTCCACCTTCTCCCTCTGTCCAACTCCTAGCAACTACAAACGCTCTTTCCCCCCATGGACTGCCTATTCTGGATATTTCACATGAATGAAATCACTGCATGTGGCCTAGGTTTCTGGCTGTTTTCAGTTAGCATTGTGTTAATGAGTTTCATCTACACTGTGGCCATATGGTCATTCCTATTCATGACTGAATAATATTTCCCTGTATGACTATGCCACATTGATGGATATTTGAGTTGTTTCTACCTTTTGGTTACTGTGAGCATTTGAATACAGTATTTGAGTACCTGTTTTAAATTCTTTGGGGTAAATGGGGGTATATACCTAGGAACAGAATTGCTGGATTATCTGGTGATTCTATGTGCAATTTTTTCAGAAACTGCAGAACTGTTTTTCATGGTTTCTGAGACATTTTACATTTCCACCAGCAATGTACAAGACATTCAACTTCTCCATGTGCTTACTAACTCTTATTTTTCATTTTCGTGATTGTAGTCCTTTTTGTGAGCATAAAGTGCTATTCCATTGTGGTTTTGATTTGCATTTCCCTAATGAATAATGGTGTCGAGCTTCATTTCATGTGCTAATTGGCCATTTATATACATATCTTCTTAGTAAAAGGTGTCTACTTAAGTCATACAGTAGAAAACTACACGGCAATGAAAAATACCGACCTACTACCAACAGACTCGATGAATCTTACAGATATGATCTATAAATAAAAGGGCATGTATCCCTTCAAATAAAAATGGCTGGTGGGTTCAGATATATTTCATAATTTAGAAAAGAAAAAAAGAACTCCATTAGATCTAAAAATTCAACTCCTAGGAATCTGCCTGAAAAATATTTGAAATAATAACTGAAATGACAGTTTCTAAAGAATAACTAAGTTGGGCACATGCACCTGTAATCCCAGAAACTCAGGAGGCTGAAGGAGCAGAAATCCAAGTTTGAGGCCGGCCTGGGCAACTTAGTGAGAGTTTTTCTCAAAGTAAAAATAAAAAAAGGTTTGGGGGCGCTGGGGCTGTAGCTCAGTGGCAGAGCGCTTGCCTAGCATGTGTGAGGCACTGGTTTCAATCCTTAGCGCCATGTAAAAATAAATAAATAAAGTTTAAAATGGTGGGGACTGGGGGTGTGACTTGGTGGCAGAGAGCCACTGAATTAAATTCCCAGTATCAAATAAATATTAAAACTAGAAAGAATCCAATATCCTACAAATAAGAAATGACTGAGTAAATTGTGATAAATATAACACTGTACACTTATTTTAAATGATGCTTACAAAGCATTTGAAATGTCACAGGGAAAACATTGTAACAGTTTAAATATAAGGTGTGAACTAATATAAAGAATGGGTTCTTGGTCTTTTGGGCTAAGTTCAAGCATAGGACAGGATCTCAATCATATGAATTATTTATTTCATGGAATGATAATGATAGAAATTAAATGAAAAATACTGTGATCCCAATCTTATGTGTTTTCATAGATGCACACATTCCCAGAGTGGGGTGGGGCCCAAACACTGAAATGACTTACACCCAAAGATTGATAATGACACCCTATGGATGTCATGATCATAAATTATTTTGCTTATATTCATCAATGTTCCTACAAAACATATATATTACTTTCATAATCAGAAAAAAAAATCAGTAATGTTTTGAATGCATAGGGAGTAAAATGACGAGGAGTAAATGCACAATAAATACGATCAGGGGTTGTTTCTAAAGCTGAGACTGGTGGTGGGGAGATCTTTGTCTTTTTGATGTTCTGGATTTTCTAACCCTCTAGACTGAGCAGCTGTTGTTCTATCATTTAAAAAAAAAAAAAGATAAATTTGTCTTCTAAAACTGCGTGATACATTCTGTGATCCTAGAGGACAAAGCCATCCCTTCCACAGCAGGGGCCAGAACCCGGTCTGTCTGCGTGAGTCGAGGGCGATAATGCTCCAAATTCTGGAGGACCCATCTGCGTGGAACTAGTGAGTGGCTCCTCCCGGCCTGGCTTCCCAGCCTGGCCGGGTGCTGTGTCTCTGCTGGGAATGCCAAGGACGCAGAGGGACGCTGGGTGGCTACAAAGAGCCAGGGCAGCAGGAGCCAGCGTGAAGCCCTTTCATAACTGTCAATTTGGCTGATTGAAAGGGAGAGGAATGCGATATCATCCCGGTCACTTGAAGCTTTATCCTGCGTGTTGACAATTTTGAACATAAGCGACACTGAGCTTATCAGAATAGCATGGTTTTCAAAAATACGGGCTTTGAAATCTGAAGGATCTGAGTTCATGTCCTGACCCTGCCACCTGCCAGCTGCATGACCCTGTGTGACTCGTCACTCAATCTAAGATTCGCTTCCTTCATCTGTAAACTTTTTTTCCCTAATTGCTTTCACTTTTATTTGAGGCTATGAAAAAAATTTTAACCACTTGTTTTAAAGCTAGATGTTAAAAAAAGAAATCAGAGATGAATAAAAATTTTTTTAAAAAAATAAAGATTATAATGATGGGCGGATGAATGACCCTGATGGCATCTCAGTGGGGACTATGTGGTCTCTTGCTGGTCAACTTGGGTTGAGGTCTCAGTCCACGGTCAGCCGGCTCCAGTGCTCTAGCCCTGAGGAGAGGTAGATCATGGAGGAAGGGCAGGTGCAGGAAATCTGCTCAGCTCATGGTATCTAGGGAGCCAAGAATGGTATTACCTACCCCAGAGGACTGTTGCAATGATTAAATGAGATAATGCATGACAGCTGGTGCAATAAATGCCACAACATGGGCACCTGAAGGCACTATGCTCAATGAAAGGTGCCTGTCACACAACACCACACACCGTACAATTCCTTTTGTATGAATTGTCTAGAATCCATATCTGTAGAGAGAGCATAGCTATAGCCCATCCATACAGAAAGAAAGTAGATCAGTGGTTGCCTAGGGCACAGTGGGGCACAGGTATGAGAGGTACGGAGTATAGGGCTTCTTTTTGGGGGGCATGAAAAGGTTCTGAAGTTGATTATAGTGATAGTTGCACACTGTGAACATATGAAAGTATGCCCCCTTTAAAAGAGTGAACTCCATCATATGTGAATTATCGCTCTACCAATCTGTTGCCCCGAGGCGACATTGAATGGGATCTACATGTTTGTAGTGCTTTACTGAGAGGTTCACAAAACCACGGGGACCTGCCTGTGCCATTTGTTAGCAGGGGATTCTGGGAGTCTGGTCACATAAGCCCAATCTGTCCTAGTCCTGGCTGGGACTTGCCATTCCTGATGGTTGCTGTCTGCTCTGGTTTGAGGGGTGGTTTTCATTTGTCAGTTTTTGTAGTTATGTTTTTGTTCTGTTGTGTGTTTCTTGTTGGTTTGTTTTGAAATGCTGGGGATGGAATCCAGGGCTTCACATAGGCTAGGCAATCGCTCTACCACTGAGCCATGCCCTCAGCCCTCATCTTTTGTGTTGATGGGGATTATTTGGGATTCTATGTCTAACTGCAATTTCTAAAACAGAGACAGCGGTTCTAGGAATGCCCCAATCAGTCGATCCTTTGCATTGGCCCAAATCAGGGAAGCAGAACTTAGAATACACCTCCCTACTCACCCCCACACCCCATCCATCCTTCCACCCCCAGTAAATATGTATCATGAGGTTTTGCTCAAACAGCCTTTTGCTGCTAACAAATAGGCTATATGTTAGTAGGACCATAATTATACTTTTATATCTGGCAGTGATGGTAAAAGTTTCCATTATATAAGATGTATTCGTGAAAGAGAATCAGAAAGACGATCTCCTATTCCCATGATGTTTCTTTCATTCCATTTTAAATCTCAGAGATAAAGGGAAATGTGTGGGTATGGATATGCATTCATATTGTTCAAATTCTTTTTTGCTCTTACAGAATGGCTAGCTAAGATCCCCATTTCTCCTAGTAAGATCATTCTTATATAAAAGCACATATATCATTTATCCACTTTATATCTCTTTTTGGATTCTTAGAAAATATTCAAAAATCAGGGGGAAAAAAATCATGGAAAGAAGTAGCTAGCTATTTGAACTGCATGGCCCATAACCAGAACGGTGCCCCCACAACCAGGATGGCACTGTGCCTTGTGTCCCTAGTCCCACACCGCGATGATAGAAGCTAGGGGCCACCAGAGAGAAACCTGTCTGTGACTTAATGAAAAGAGGAGGGAGAAATAACATCTACGACCCAGAGAAATATAAGAAGTGTTGCTTCTAGAAAGAGAAAATTCTAGAAAACCTTGGTTTGAATGAGAAGAAATATTAATTTTAAGATTCAGAAGAGAATGTTCTAAAGGTTCAGACTATAGTTCTGGACTGGGGATGTGGCTCTGTGGTGGAATGTTTGCCTAGCACGCACCTGAGACAAGGGTGCCTGAGGAAATATCCCGATTGCAGGTCGGTCGCTCCGGCACCGAACACCAACCACTCAAGCTCTCCAAGGATCAGTCACTTTTCCTGTAAAATGGGATCAGTCATAACCCTACCTGAGAACTGTATTAAAATAAAATTATCTAGGTAGCATGTTAGCACAGAATAAATAATAAGAACCATTTATTATGGTTATTTTTTAAATTTAACTATTCGTTTATTTGTTCTAATCAGTTATACATGACAGCAGAATGCTCTTCGACTCATTGGACACAAATAGAGCACGTTTTTTGAATTCTCCGGTTGTACCCAAAGTAGAGTCACACCATTTGTGCAAGCATACATGTACCTAGGGTAATGATGTCCTTCCCACTCCACCATCTTTCCTATTATTATGGTTACTAATACCATGATTCTTACCGGTCCTTGAAGTTAAAGTTGACTTGAGCGTTACGCTGTATTCATCGAAATGTCAAGATCCTCTTTGTGTAAATTCCAGTCATTATGCTTCTAATAACAGTAATCCTTCCAGGGAGATCAGTATTTTTTATTTTATTTTTCGTATAATCAATTTATTCTGTTTTATTAGAAGGTTTATTAGTTTTTTAGAGGAATGTTCATGGATAAATAATGTTCAGTGACACTGTATATGTACTTGTCAATCTATGAATTACTCAGTCCAAACGTGTTGTTCAAAGTCATGTTTTGAGAAATTTTTTAAATTTGTAGTTTACTTGGATATATATGTAAGCTAAGCATGATAATTTTCCCATACTGCCTGAGTTTTTTGTTGTTGGTGTTGGTTCTAATTAGTTATACATGACAGTAGAATGCACTTTGACACATCATACATAAATGGAGTGCAACTTCTCACTCTTTTGGCTGTACATGATGTCAAGGAGCTATGTGGCTTTCAATGTTAACTATTTCCAGGGGACAGAGAAGGGTTGAACAGCAGGTATGTGGGTCCAGTTAGATAGGATCAAGAAATTCGGCAGAGTGCCCACAGATAAGAATAATGTACTACACACTTCAAACAGCTGGAAGAAGGGACTTTTAAATCTTTTTTTTTTTTTACATAAAGAAATGATAAATGTTCAAAGAAACAGACAAGTTTAACTTGATTTAAACATTATGCAGCCAGGCGTGGTGACGCACGCCTATAATCCCAGTGGCTGGGGGGGGGGGCAGCTGAGGCAGGAGGATGGAGAGTTCAAAGCCAGCCCCAGCAAAAGCGAGGTGCTAAGCAGCTCAGTGAGACTGTGTCTCTAAATAAAATATAAAATAGGGCTGGGGATGTGGCTCAGGAGTCGAGCGCCCCTGAGTTCAATCCCTAGTACAAAAAAAAAAAAAAAAAACAACTATGCAATAGTTGCATATAGCTCAACACCACAGGGTACTGACAATTTTTGTTTTTATGTATCTGTTAAAAATACATATAATATTAAAAAATACTATTTCCCTCTCTCATGTGCAACAGTATCTTTGCAGTTTTACAGACAGCCTCAAGAAGCCGTGAAGGAGACCCAGCCACTAGAGGACTGGGAAGCTTCCAAATTGAGCCAGGGAGCCTGCCTCCCACACAGTGTGCCAGCTCACCATGTCGCTTGTCACCTTAGTTCACCTGTGCAGGGTGATCAGAGGCAGGCCCTGGCACCTGCTCACACAGTGGAGGCTGGACCCAGCTCTCTCGCCCCACCCTGACTGGGGTGTTTCTGTTGGTTCGTTCTGTGGGTACAGCCAGCCTGCGACCAAGGTCTTCAGAGGCCACAGCTTTCATTACACAAGTCTAAAATAAATACAGATGGAACACAATAGATCTCCTGGCCTACAGAGAAGTGGGCACAGAGTTAAGGGGGGGAAGGAGGAGTTTCGGTTTTAATGTTTGATTTCTATAACAATGAAATACTCCTGTATTATATCTCCTTAATTTATAATATCACATATTAAGTTTAATACAGATTATAATAATATTCTACACAATAATATAATAAATGTAATAAATAAAAATATGGTAAAAGAGCATATTAGTAATTTACAGTACACACACACACACACTTAGCACACTGCTAAGCTTTCAGCAGGCATGTAAAAAGAAGATCACATGTGAAGCACAAAGATAAAGAACTTGGGCCGGGCGTGGTGGTGCACACCTGTAATCTCAGCAACTGGGGAGACTGAGGCAGGAGCAAGTTTGAGGCCAGCCTCCATATCTTAGTGAGGCTCTGTTTCAAAATCATATTTTTTTAAAAAGGCTGGGGGTGTAGCTCTGTGGTGGAGCACTCCTGAGTTCAATCCCCAGTACCACCAGAAAAGTGAAAATAAAGAACTTGGGCCCTAGAGACAGACCGCCTAGGCCTGAAGCCCAGCTCCACCACTGTGGAGTGTGACCTTGGACAAGTCATATCATTGCCACATCCAAGTCCTCCCCTTCAGTCATCCCTCTATTTAATCTTTAAAAAAAAAAAAATAGTTCCTGAGCCAGACTGTGCCCTAAACCCTCTCCTGATCCTACCTGATCCCAGGATTCTTCTCCCCTGGTCCTCCTGGGGGGCCTCCAACCCCAGCCCTCCATCACCTCCCCTCTTCAGCTGGGTCCCCTGGGATCTTCTCTGCACGTGTCCCCACCCCAGGGAAGCCGACCTGTTATTGGGACCTCAACACCAGTGTCTCTCCTTCTCCTCCAGCCCCTCCCCGGTGTGTTTCCACCGACCTCTCAGAAATATCCAGAAATAGCTCAGAAATACCCAGCCATCCTGGGGAGAGGGATAAAAGATGGAAACGGGTTTGGAAGATAATGCTGAGTGGGGCCGAGGAAGCGCCGTGTGTACTGGTCTTAGAGGCGGTTGCCTGAGCGAGGAGCTGAGCAAACAAGCTCAAGTCTCAGGCCCTGGAACCCGGCTTCTGTCAAGAGGGCAGGGAGGTGGCACTTGTGCTGTGTCAGGGGGATCCAGTGCTCTTTGGGCTGGGCCATGACTAGGGGGGGAAGCCAGGCTCACACAGGGAGGGAGTGGGCTGAGAACACCCCCGTCATGCGGAGACTCTGCCTGTATTGTGGCACTTTCTGTATCTGAGGCTGGCATTTATTGAATGACTACTGTATACTAGGCCCTTCATAAGACTTGCACTTCTTTACTCTCCACTCTCAACTGCTCCCTGTGGCTCAGAGGGGCCGAGTAAACTGCTCGCTAATAAGTGGCAGGACCAGGATTCACACTTATGTCCCCAAAGGCCAGACTCTCAGCCCCAGCTCACACCACCTCTCAGTGCTGTTCTGTCTCAGGGAATCACCACGGCAACGTGTTAGGAGCAGGGGTTCACAGCCTCATCCTGCATGGTCAGGACAAGACTCACTTGGTTTACCCCCAAATACGTACGCTCCAACTGAATTAGAAACCCCAGCCATCCTTGGGGCCTGATTCTCCATAGCCCGCAGAGTCAGCCAATCAGTCCTGCGGATTCTACCTGGGAAATGTCCCTCCCAACCTCCCCATTCCCACTCTCTCCCTTTAGCTCCTTTTTACATCATTTCTGGCCCCGATTATTACAAAAACCACCTTTTTTCTGTTTTTTCCCCACTTTTGTTTTTTTCTCCATACTAGGTCTAAAATTATGCGCGCATGCGCTAGCACATACACAAAAACTCATCCAATGCCACTTGGAATCGTAGAATGATTTTCATCCTCAATCTCCTCGGTTCAGGAACAAACAGGTCATTCCCAACTTTTTTAGATTTTTTCAACAAAACTCTAAGGAGCAGTTACAGCTTTGGAGATGTCCTTCATTCCCCGAGGATGAATTTCTTGCAATGAAATTGCTGAATCCAAGAATATGTAAATTTCCAAAGACACTTGATGTTTATATTAGCAAGCAGTCCTTCAGAAGCATCGTGCCGAGTTACAGTCACCAGAAGGGAGTGTGTGAGTATGACTTATTACAGATCATGTGTTTACACTAGCATGCTCACCAGACAGAGACGTGCTCTTTCCGGTTCAAATCATCAAAGCTAGAATAGCAAATGGCCAGAGGTAGATATGCAGCACATGTCTGTTGAATGAATCAACGAACTCAGCAAACAGAAGGACGTGCCTTTATGTGCTCCCTGATTTTTGTATAGCTTCCACAATCATATCGTAGCACAAATGCTGCTGTTCTGTGGCTATGCTCACCGGAATATTTCAGGTGGAATTGATTCAAAAGCATTCCTTTGCGCATGGGCTGATATTCCTGGAAACTCCAAAATACTGCTCCATCCAGGAAATAAGTCCTTGCACCCTACCCAGATTTCCCGTGAATGTGCAGCCTCAGCCCTGTTCTCATCAATGTTCTATCTTCACCTTACAGGGGCAGTTACTCGCTGGGGAAGGGTTTATTAAAGAGGAAAATGAGTGAAAAGTGCTGGGTTTGCACCTGTACTGCCCAGCTCCACTAGAAGAAGCATCCGAGAGCACCTGGGACTCCACAGCTTTCCTCCAAAACCGGTCTTCTGTATTTCCTTCCTCAACTGATGACGACTTTGTTCCATCCAGTCATTCAAGCCAGAAAATTCCCGCATTGACCTATGCATGTTGCTGATATTACCCAGGTAACTCTAAGTTTACCAACCTCCCATCTCTCCCTCACTCTCCACTACCATTGAATGAACTTCAGGTCTGCCTCCCTTAGACAATGCTATTTTCATTTAACATCTACTCTGTCTACAGTGTCAGCACCTGTGCTAGACACTGTGCTGGATGCTGGGGCTCAGCCACGCAGAGGTCGTGTTATTTAGTAGTTTGCAGAGGCTGTGGGCTGATGCAGGTGGTCACTGCATGATACAGCATCCTTTGGAGATTTGTTATGAATATGAGCAGTTTACTGGGCATAGCCGGATGCACATGCCTATAATCCCAGAGACTCTGGAGGCTGAGGCAGGAGGATCATAAGTTCAAAGCCACAGCAATTCAGTGAGGCCCTAAGCAACTTAGTGAGACCCTGTCTCAAATTAAATATAAAAAGGGCTGTGGATGTAGATCACACAGGGTAAAGTACCCCTGGGTTCAATCTCCAATACCAAAAAAAAAAAAAAATTCAGAGCATAGCTGTGTGTGGTGGGGGCACATGCCTGTAATTCCAGAGGCTGAGGCAAGAGGATTGCAAGTTCAAGGCCAGTCTGTGCAACTCAGAGAGACCCCCATCTCAAAATAAAAGGGGCTAGAGATGCATCTCAGTGGTGGGGCATCCCTGGATTAAATCACCAGTCCCAAGGGAGTAAAAGAAGAAGACGCAAGGAGCACTATTTGGCCTGTGAGAGTCTCCCACACTTCACTGAACAAAGAATCCTTTTGTCCCATAACAGCTACTAACGCCTCCAAACTGCATTCTACAAAACACACACTGGGCTATTCTCACGAGAATGTAAAGGTCTCAGCAAAGCACTTACATGTGTTTCCCTGGAGATGCTATTATTTTGTTAGGTTCTGTCTCTGGAGAGGCTGCATTCATTCACGAATATGCTTGTTAATACCTGACTTCCCCATTTTATTAATCAAAGATGTACCTAACAGCACCTGTGAAGAGTGCGGGGATGGAGGTAACAAGAGCTGAGGAGTGTCAATTTACATGAGACGGTGACAAAGGGGTTTCCTGGTAGAAGGGATATCTGAGGGTGAATGCAGTTACCTAAGAGCAAAAGGTTTCCAGGCAGTGGGGACTAGCAGGTGCAAAAGCGCAAATGTGTAAATCTAATGAGTTTGGGAACTCCAACGAAAGTGGCTGTCACATGACAGCTTCTTCTCCGCCAGGCTGTATGCACATGATACAAGTCTATGAGGTGACGTCTGTGATCCCTCCCCCGCCCCCATTTTTTTAATTTGTTTTAATTAGTCATGCATGACAGTAGAATGCACTGATATACTTTGATGTATCATACATAGATGGGATATAATTTCTCATTTTTCTGAGTGTACAAATCAGGGGCCAGCAAGAGATGAGAATGGCTAGCTGGAGAAAAAAAGTCCTGCTTGCCTTCGAGATCTAAGGAATTTGGAGATTATCCAGAAGGCCACGAGAAACCATTGGAGGATTTTAAGTAATATGGAGATGTAGTCAGTGTGTTTGAAAGATCTTAGATGGTACTGGTAATGGAGTGGAAGGGTAGGAAGAATGAAACCAGAGGTAGGAAGAGCTGTTGGGAGATTCCAGTGGAAAAACAACTTCAGTGCTTCTCAAATTTTAATGTGTTAAAAAGCACTTTCTCATCTAGATGGGCTGGGGTGGGGCTTTGAGTGTCTTAGATGTTTCCATCACGTGATGTGGAGGCTACTAATCCACAGAGCACACGGGAAGTAGTGAGTCTGTCCAGGAGAAACGCTGGGGGACCTGGGATAACCACGGGGGGATGGAATCCAAAGGAAAGGCTGGACTACACAAATACAAGTGACCAGATGTGCTGACCGAGCATCAGAAGACAGCCACACTGAGTTGGCACAGCTCCTACCAATCCTAAAGAAGGAATGACTGAATGAATCTGAGCAACTCTGTTTTAGAAGCATCACTTGTCACCACTGCATCTTTGATACACCAATTAGTAGATTGCCTTGGGACTGTCAGAGGCACAGCCTCAGAGAGGGTGCAGGTTTCCAAGTCACCAAACCAGCTCAGATCATGGCCCTGCCACATACTGGTGTGGTCGTGAAAGGCAAGGACATTTGTTTCTCTTATAAAAATGGAGTGACATCTACTGTGGGGTCACACGTACCCTTTGGGATGTAACTGAAAACCCAGCTCACAGCAGGTTTTTTCTCAGCTCCATAAACAGGGCAGACCCTGGGCGTGGGCTGGCCCCGAGGTGATGGAATCACCAGGGTTTCTCTGAGACTCTTTCTCCGCGATACTCTCTTCTCACCGTGCCCCTCGGTGACAAGGACGAAAATAGATTCCAGCGGCTCCAGCCTTTCAACTGACCTCAGCGACCCCAACCAGAAAACCAGGCTTTGTCCTAGTTTCCCAAGAAAGTTTAGAGAGTCGCTTTAATTGGACAGTTGCAGGTCACATGGCCACGGTCGAACCAATCATTGTGGTCAGGGGGTGTGGCCATGCTAATTGGCTTAACAGTGGTCTCGTGCCCCACCCCTTGAGCCAGGAGTGGAGTCCTCTTCCAGGAGGATTCTGCAAACACAAAGTGGGAGCTGTTGGGGTGGGGGTGGGGACATGGATGCTGAGGAGGCATTCGACATTATTCACAGCGACAGGCCAGTCCTTATATTATGCAAAGGGCGTGGCACAGGATGCTGCCCATGGTTAATGGGCGCACAGTAAGTGGTAGCTGTAATTTACTTACAAATCTGACTAGACCTTGAGCAAACAGAGCAGGCTTGATCGTATTCACTTGGGTATCCCTAATGCCTAGCGTAGTGCCTGTGACATAACTTATGTACTTGTTGAATAAATGCTATCGATTTAAATCGTTAAATTAAAAAATGAAAATTTTTCAACAACCAAAAAAAGAAAAAAAGATTGCCCGACTTCAACTCATATGAAAAGTAACTATTGTCGGTCTACATTAATAAGATCAACAAGCTGGATATTGCTAAATTATAGACTGGGAGAAAAATGGGGATATATATATATATTCCAGCACCTAATTTAGGGGTCTACTATAATGTTCAGCCAGTTCAGAAAAGAAGTTCTATGTAAAGTATCATGGTCCTCTTTTGCCTGTCTTGGGAGTACAGGAGAATAAAAATCAACTTTTTTCTTTTTCCTCTGTAAAACTTGTCTATAAATGCCCTCTGGGAGTGCAATACAATTGTTCCAAACTAAAGTAAAATAAAATTTAAGAAAAAAACAGGCAAAAAAAGTCTTTGCTAACTTGAGTTTGTCCTGTACATGGTCTTTAAAATAAAAGAACTGGGCCAGGCACAGTGGTGCATGCCTGTAATCTCAGCAGCTCTGGAGGCTGAGACAGGACGATCACAAGTTCAAAGCCAGCCCCAGCAAAAGCCAGGCACTAAGCAATTAAATGAGACCCTGTCTCTAAATAAAAATACAAAATAGGGCTGGGGATGTGGCTCAGTGGTCAAGTGCCCCTGAGTTAGATCCTCAGTACCAGTCAATCAATCAGTCAATCAATAAAAGAATTGGTTGAGTTCAAAACAACTCTTTGGGATTGATTCATGTCAGGGTAAAAAAGGAAGCTCAGGGGCAATAAGCATGAGTGGGGTAATCTGGGATAGCGGGACTCCATTCTCTGAGGTCACCATAATCTATTTCTTGCCTCAATTCCATCTAATCCTGAGAAAAGCTAACTGCCTCATCTAGGATCATACAGCTATGAAATAAAGACGGAAGCATTGAGAGTCCTAGGCCTCAGAATCACTCTTCTTGTTATTAGAAAAGATTTCCTTGTGTAAACCTCGGGGACGTTACAAGGGAAATATTGAATTACTGTAATATGACTCATCAGCCCAATTTAATATTACCTATTCATTATAACATAATGATGCTTGCACAACTGGAAACGATGCTGCGTTTCTCCCTCTGGCTTTGTAGCAGGCACACATATCACAGAACCTATCAACATCAGCTAATTACGTGACCTACATATGCAATCGATACGAAGAAATGTCTTAATTACTCGGTATTCACAGCATCGAAAATATATGGTCTAATTTTGGTCAACATTAGCATCTAGGTAATGCTGACTCAGAAGGAAAACATTTGTTGTTGCGATGAGCAGTGGAATGGAAAGGCTGAGTCACCCTCTATTGCATCAAATGCTACTACTATTAATATAATGTGCTAAACAGCTTGAGAGATGGAATGAGACCACCCCCTCCGACCAACAGGTTCGTAATCATACCAGCAGACAGAAGCACACGCTCTACCACGGAGTCCCCATCATATTTTGAAAACATAGACTATTGCTGGTCATCATCAACTAAAGCTCATAATTATCTAATGTGTGGGGGGTTTTTTGGTCAATGTCACCAACGTAGCTTCCCAATCAAAGCAGAGGTTGCAGACACCATGCATGCCAACAGGACCGATGATGGAAATGACATATGAGCAGATTGTAAAATAGTAAACTGTCCCAGGGAGGCAGCAGATTCATGGCAGGGACCGCAGCACATGGCTTAATGGAGAATTCTAGCAGCCATGTCCTCTGATCTGCCCCCTTTTTTGAAATGCCACAAACTCAGACTTTGGATACAAAATTTCCCAAGTCTTCAAACCTTGTGGGTGTCCTAAAAAAAAAAAAAAAAAAAAAAAACCACAGTGTGGCCTATTCATTCCCAACTGCCAATCTAAAATATCCTAGCAATTCCATCATTTTAGCAATAAAATATAAGGATGTGATGCAGAAAATGGAAATACCTACGCCTAGTTTATTGTCGGACGTGTGTAGCTGTTGACTTTCCCTGCATACCGAGAGTTCCCTTCCCGCTAGCATCCAAAATTACATCCAATATCCATTTCTGTGAAAGTGTGGATCCTCACACCTCGGTGATCTCGCATCCAGCACACCGCCGTGTGAGACGCTTCCAAAGCAGCACCTGCTCCCTGCGTCTATATAAATGAAAATAAATGGGAGTCTTGACAAATGTTCAGTTACTCTGAGCAGAATCTGCTTCACTCAGGAGTCCCCAATCCTTGATAGAGCATTTTTCCCCAGTGGAAATCCCTGTTTCCAGAGACCTATCCTCCAAAGTGAATGTATTCAATAATATTTACTTTTAATCAGAAAAAGACAAGGGTTCTTCATGAGTGGCTACGGCTCTAGCTGAAAATCTGTGCAGTCATATCATGGGTAAATGTTTGCTTTAAAATGCTGACCTGGTATCGTTATTTTTACAAACCTCCTGAGGATCTGGAAAACTCCCTGGTCCGTTTCAGCAACACAAATTTCAGGGAGCCAGTTTTTTAAAATTTATTTAACAAATTTTTAGTCCCAGCCACTATTCTCACCTGTCTTATTACTGCTTAGGATTTGAACTGTCTCTGCTTTCACTCTTACCATGTCCCCCAGTATTTAAATACATGTAACAAAAGGGCATTGTTTGGGGGCTGAGTTTCTGCACAGACCAGGCTAAAATAAATAAATTAATTAATAGATAAAATCAAAATGGAGTCACTCATGCTAAAATTTCACATCACCAAGCTGAAACCAAGCTGTTTATCCAACCTTCTGGGAAATCAGGATTGTTGAGAGATCAGCCAAACTTCACAACCAGGCCAGGTGCAATTGGCATGACAATGGAGCTCCTTCTGCTTTAATTCTTACACAGAAGTAACCTGGAAAAAAAAGGGGTGGGGTGTTAACTAATCCATTATTTTCCTTTTATTCTGTCTCCCTGCCCCCCACTGCATTAAAGAAAATAACTTCAAAATGGCCAATTTGCTTTTTGGTTTTGTTTTCTTTAAACCCTTCTCTGTCTATAAAACAACCTCCTTTGCTTGAGAGATTTCATTTACCTAATTATTTATTTTGGAGCATTGCTAAGGATGGGACCCAGGCCTCTGCACATGCCAAGCAAGCTCTCTACCGCTGAGCTACACCCTAGCCCTTTTTATTTTGAGGTAGGTTCTTGCTAAATTGCCCGGGCTGGCCTGGAACTTGGAATCCTCCTGCCTCAACCTCCCAAGTCAGAGAGATTATAAGAATGTACCACCTTGCCCAGGTATAGTCCTACTTTAAAAAAAAAAAAAAAATCAGAAATGCCCAAATCCAAAACCACTGCAGGATCCTAGTCTCCTACTTCACCCCTTCTCTCTGCCAAGACCAACCCTGATGGAGAAGAGCTCACGGAAGGACAGACGTCTGTGCGGCTTGGGAGGGGAGAGAACACAGCTCCACTGTCCTCCTCCTCCGGGGTCTAGTTGGACCATGGTCTATGTGGCCACACTTTCATTCCTCGACTTCCTTTGTTCTTCTTCCTTGACGTTCTCCGGGGCACACGGTTCTGAAGGAAAAAATATATTGGTTTTTTTTTTTTTTTCTCTCTCTGGTCCTATGCTCAATACAGAGCACTCCTGTGACTAGATGTATGGGATTTGCCCACCCAGCGAGCGAACAATTCTCCAGCAGCAGATACTCAGGTGTGATTCCATTCCATCCTGACACTCTCTACCTGGAGGGAGATCCCACAGGTTGAAGGCCCAGTCAGTCCCACAAGACTGTCCCTGCTTCAGATACCAGTTACAGACAGCGAGTGTTAAGTATATTTCTGTAAAAGAAATGTGATATTCGTCAGAATCAAAATGGAGTCTCTTGGGTCAATCCCAACCAAAAAACACTGGGAGGTTTTCAAAGAAGGGTCCTTCCACAGGATTGCCTGGTGGTAACTCTCACAAAGACTCTGCCAGACCACAAGGGTGCACAGAGGCCACCATAACCTTGTACAGAAAGCCCTTCTACAAGGACATCTGCCCAGTATCTGACTGTTCAACCTCAGATTGACACCTCCCTTGTTAAGATTCACTGTGGCCAAGGATCACTGTTTCCAAAGAGCTACTATGATCCTTTACAACCTTACCCTTCATGAAGCTCAGTGAGCACTTGCCGAGCATGCCCAAGGCCCTGGGTTTGATCCCCAGCACCAAAATAAAACAACAATGAATCCCACCATTACGTACAACTAAAATGCATCAATAAAGATAAATACACATGGGAAGAGCAAAAACTTCCCCTTGGCTCAACTCTTTGAATATATGCATAGACTACGATGGCACGTGTATTCCACTGCAATGCTCTTCCCAAATAAATGTCATTATTCTTTGGAGACTGTCATTTTGCTTGTTTTATTTAGTCTGATACTCCTGGCTGACTGGCTGTGAACTAGGGCTCCCAGTATTCCCTCTGCTGCGCCCCTCCCCTGACTCAGGCAATGGCAAGGCCCTACTGAGGTGGATGGCACAAGGCGTCGTCCATCCTCTGGAGGAGCGCAGTATGTTTCTGGGAATGGGCTGGTTTGTTTTTGTATTCCTTTAATAAGTATAGTTGCGATTTCTCATATGACCATTAAGTAGGAAGGAAAAAACATGACTTTCCCAATTAATGCAACTACTTCTAAGAATAGATCTGTTTGCCCTAAATGCAATGATTCAGCTGTGGAGCGTAAATTGTCAATGTCTAATGAAAAACTCCCTGTATTCCTGTCAAGGAAGTTTTTGAGAAATTAAATTAAAATCTAGAGAAGAAGAATCAATGTTAAGAAGACAG
Organism: Marmota marmota marmota; assembly: GCF_001458135.2. Taxonomy (NCBI): domain Eukaryota; kingdom Metazoa; phylum Chordata; class Mammalia; order Rodentia; family Sciuridae; genus Marmota; species Marmota marmota. The sequence goes on along the minus strand of NW_026000185.1, from coordinate 11,068,899 downwards.
ATTGGTGCTTAGTACTGGGCAACTCGTTCTTGTTCCTGTGCACAATGGTTTGTGCTCTTACTCTTGTTTGATTAAAATTAATAACAAGTTAACCACTTGCCATAACCATGGCACCGGTTCCAGTCAGTAAGTCAAGAAAGAATAGTCAAGGTATAGGCCAATAGTTGGGACATTTCTAACTATTATTAAAAGTCAACTAAACAGAAACAGCTCAAGGCAAAACGTGAACTGAAAGGAAAAATGCTTGCTTATGCATAAGCCAAGATACATTCTTCTATTCTAATTGTAGCTACGTAATATTTTGTTTCTTTGAATAATGATTCCTGTTTTGTAACCACAAAGTACTGTGAGCCTGCCAAAATGAAAAGTATATACGATCAACTTCACAAGTAAAGATTGGGATCAGCACCTTCACTTTGGTGTCTGTGTTGTTTCTCCACCCCCACCCCCTTCGCCGACTCCTCACCATCCGTTCGTCTCCTGAGACCCCCTGTTGGAGCTGGTCTCCGACATCCCTCCTTGGGTTCAATTAATTTGCCAGGATGCCATACAGAACTCAGGGAAACACGTTTACCAGTTTACTGTAAAGGACACAGATGAACAGCCACATGAATTATGTATAGACAGTATCTGGAAAGGTCCCCGCCCAGGAGCCTCTGTCCCCGTGGAGGGGTATGGGGTATGTTCACCAGCCTGGAAGCTCGCCGTATCTTGTTCAAGAGTTTTGTAGACCAGCAACTTGGGAGGCTGAGGCAGGAGGATCTCAAGGTTGAGTCCAGCTTCAGCAACTTAGCAAGACCTTGTCTCAAGACAAAAAGGGCTGGGGATGTAACTCAGTGGTAGAGCACCCCTGGGTTCCATCCACAGTACTATTAAAAAAAAAAAAAGAAAGAAGGAAAAATTGTAGAGCTTTATTTCCAGCCACCTCCCACCCCTTTCCTGAAGGCTGATGAGGGAGCTGAAAAGCCCACCTTCTAATCCTCTGCGGACTTGGTCCTTCCTGATGTGGTCAGGTTAGGAGACCTTTAGGCTGCTGTCGGATCCTGGCTCACCCTTGGAGTGGTACAAGGTTGGGTCTGATGAGCCATGGACCAGACAGCCTCTAATTTCCGATCTGGATGGTCCTGTCCGTCTTGTGTGGTGTTAGGTAGGAGTTCAGGGACCCCAAGATGGCAGAGGCAGGACGCAAGAAAAGTGCTGCTAGAGGACAAGAGAGGGAGAGGAGCCACCTTGTCCCTGTTTGCAAAAAGTCCCACTACCATGACCACTCCTGCCGCCGAGGACATGTCACCCCTGGTAACTCGGGCCCCAGGTCCAGGATTCTAACCAATGGGGATAAAGTGGACAGTATTTCTAATTAGCTATTCTAAAGTAGCCAAGGGGGGGATTTGGACAGTATCCTGACAGAGTGCCATTAGGTACCAGTGAAGCCAGTGGGGGAAGGTCACCAATCTGGTCTGTACAGAGAAGAGACTGCCTCATAGTTTTGCATACAGCACAGGAATGTCCAGACGTGGAGGCCTTGAGCCTGTCCCCACCCCCCTCTCTCTGCCCCACCCCCTCTCTTCTGGCCCACTCCGCTCTTACACCTTCACCTTCAATAAATCTGCATTTTGCCTGTTACTTCTGTGTGTCTTGCTCAATTCTTCGTTTGAGACACCAAGGACCTGGTCCTATGCCCCAACGATAACATCTGTACCCAAGTCTTCTTTGGGTGTCTCAACTATGATCTTTAGGCGGACGTCACATGCTAATATCCTTCACCATTTGAAACCTCGTTCTTTCTCCATGCACCCACTCAGGAACAATATTTTAGATTCTGCTCGACTTCAACAGAGCTATTTTTAGACCTTTGTAAGCTCCTGACACCATTTCTTCCAGAGGATTAACCTACATAATATCAAGCATGTTAAAATGCACCCACGTCCCATATCGCCTTTAATGTGGATGATATAATTATATGGATTGAGCTGCAAGTGACTCACATATTCTGCAGGAAAGCCACGGGAACTTAATTTATTTTGATTTTTTGAGTGGTTTTCTTAAAATTTTGAACATGTGTGTGCATACACATATATATGCATATATGTATGTGTGTGTATGTGTTTATATTTGTAACGGGGGCTTCTTAAAAATTGAGGATTTAGTGTTTGGGCACAGCCGCGCACACCTGTAATCCCAGGGGCTCCGGAGGCTGAGGCAGGAGGATCACAAGTTCAAAGCCAGCCTCAGCAACCCAGGGAGACCCTGTCTCCAAATAGAATATAAAAAAGGGCTGGGGGACTGTAGTTCAGTGGTAAAGTACTTGCCCAGCATGTGTGAGGCACCGGATTCGATTCTCAGAACTGCATATAAACGAATAAATTAAATAAATTTCCATGGATAACTTTAACAAAGGGCGGGGATGCTGGGGATGTGGCTCAGTGGTATAGTGCCCCTGGTTCAATCCCTGGGACCAAAAAAAGCAGCTGGGGGGGTGTGATTTAAAAATATGACTCCGTCTTGTCCTGATCAACTCCATTCTGTCCTGCGACTTATTCCTTCTTTGTAAGCTATTTCTCTTTCCCAGTTTATCTCAAGTTCCAGAAACAGTAAACCCTGCAGGCGGTCACTTCATTCAGGGACTTGAAATTGACCCAAGCAATACTTTTCCCTGGTACCAGCAGGAGCCCACAGACCCAGATCAAGCAGACCAGGGCTGCGGAGACGGCTTGACTTCCCATCCCCCACCTTGCTGTGCCCTCCCCTCTACAATCCTGCAGTGGCTGTCAGTGCTGGGGAGAGAGTTTTCTTGGGAGCTCACTGGACCTTCTTCGTATGGCCACACCCAAACAAACCCCTTTCCTGCTTCCCCACGGCCTCTCTCCCTCTCCTCCGCCTCAATCCTCTCTGTCTCTCCGCTAATTGGACTCTTGAGGTGGCAGGTGGCCAAACCTGGTCTGTCAAGACCCCCAGGCTCAGGCCTTTGGCCTAGGACTCTAGTAACATATATATTCCATACTTCAAGTTTCATACTTTTTATAAACCCTTAAAAAAGTCATAGACCCTGAGCACTATACCCACAGTGCCCAAAAAATAAAGTGGCCTAGAACCAGGCTCTGTACACCCTGCAAAACAGCCTTGCTCCACTTGGCATGATTGTATTTGGGGTGGATAATTCTTTGTTGTAGGCACTGTAGAAGGTTTAGTGGTGCCTCAGCCTGTACCCACAAATGCCAGTACATCCCCCAGTTGTGTCCACAAAAATGTCTTCAGACAGTGCCAAGTGTCCCCAGGGGGTAGGGCTGCTACATAAAACACAGAACACCCAGTTAAATTGGGATTTTGGAAAAAATAACAAATGATTTTTTTTATTCCTTTAAACAATGTCATTTAAAGGTCATCACTGGTTTTATTTTCAATTGTCGAATCAAGTAACACTGCGTTCCCTCAAATAGAATAAGTGTTCAAATGAGCTGAGCAGAACCAACTGGTTTTATAGCCACGGGAGGGCTGAAGAAAACAAAAACAACCAAAAGCAGATCCGTCATTTTAAAGCTACTTTCCTTGTGAGGCAGGGCCCAGGAGACGGAATGATAGAAAAAATAACTGATTGGTTAACGCTAGGTCACTTCGGGTCACATCTTTTGTGTAAGGATTAAAGCCGCGGGAAATTCATTATTATGCCTATTGAAAATAGCCTATTTGTAAAAGCTGGCTCTTCTCTCTCATTTCTCCTGATTTCCTGGAAGGAAAAGATAAGCAGCTTAGTTTCAGTTTGGTGACAAGGAACCTTAGCAGGGGTGACTCCATCTTTATTTGTATTCTCCTCTGGCGGGGGGGGGGGGGGGGCAGTGCAGGAATCTAGTGCAAAACAATGGCCTCCTGTGATTTTTATTTAAATGCCTCAAATATGATATTGGTGACATACCACACTTATACTAAAAAATTATTCATAATTCAAATTTAACAGAGTATCCCATATTTTCATTTGCTAAATCTAGCAACCCTACCTGAAGGGGCAGAAGGATTCCCAGTTCAGAACCATTGTCCTGGACCGAGAGACTGATTGATGAATGGATTGATTTTTGTCGTGCTGGGAATGGGACCCAGGGCCCAACTCACGCTTAGACAATGCTCTACCACTGAGCTCTACCTCCGTGCCGTCTCTAGACTTAGAGCTTCCACCTCTACCTTCTTCCCCTTGCTTTCCCACATGCTTGAGGTTTAATAGCATGTTACTTAATTGGTTAGCTAGCTACGTCAAAGTAATCTACTTTGTTTTTCATTTCCGGAGGTTTCTATGCATGAATGCAATTGACTTCAATATCAGTAATCATTGACACAGAACTCAACCATGTTCACTGAACTCCTTTGAGCAAGACATTGGGCTGGAGAGACCCAGAAGAAACATAAATCATGGCATATAACTTCAGTGAGCTTTGATATAGTTGGGGGGAAAGATGATACACTTGAGATTGCTTTCAACACAAAATAATATATACTTAAGTGTTCCGTTGTGTGGCATGGACTATAAATGGTCCAAGAGTCAGGAGAAAAGAATAATAAAGTTCAAAACTGGCAGGGATGGCTTTATGGCCAAAGGGCTAGGGCTGGGCTTTGAGAACCAACTTTAAGATAGAGAGAATGTACTCAATAAATGTTTGTTGGCTAAATGGATGAATGAGTGAGTAGTTGCTACTATAGTGAATTATTAACCTGAGTTTTCTTCTATCATTTATAATTTAGGTGATCCTTCCCCAGCCCTGGAAGTTCCAAGGAAATAAGAGACAGAAGAGAGAAACAAACAAAACGAAATACAAAATGGAGATCATCTGGAAGTCAGTCAATTATTAGCTTTTGAATTTCAAAATGGGCTTTGGAAACTCATTGAACAGGATGACTCCCAAATACACCCCAAACACTAAGCTCTGAGTGTCAAAAAAATACAGTCCCCAAGAGCAAAGGGCATGAAGTTTTTACAATGATTAATAGATTTGGTGAAGGATAAATGAGAAACCAGAAACCTTGCCCAGGAAGATTCCTTAACAGGGCAGGGATGGTATGGAGGTCACTGGGCTGAGAGCAAAGGGATCCGGCCGGACAGCCTAAATGGACAGGGGGTGGGGTCAGCACTGAAAAGCTACTCAGCCTCAGCAGAGCCACGCACTGGTCATGCCCCCAGCGTAGGGAGGGCTTGGACAAGGCTCAAAGATGATTCAAATCTCGGGCTAAATGACTGCTAGCCACAGTGCAGGCCCAGGGGCCACGCAACAGTTCTTTCATTTTCCAGAAAGACACACCCATCTGTGGGCCCGACTTGGCTCAGCCCTCTAAGTTACCAGGGACAGAAAGCCTTATTTTTCTTAGCCAGGAGGAAAGAAGGAAAAGTCTTTGGAGTCCCTACTGAATGGGGGCCCTGCTCCAGTCACCCGCTGAGCCTGGGCGGGAGGAAGCAGTAACCTAGCAACAAGAGGTCTGATTCACAGGGGCAAGTATTAGATGTTCTGATGGGACGAGGAGGTGGCAGGTCTGCAGTAGGGAATGCATATGGGAAGGAATCAAGGTTTTGATTTTAGCACTTCACATTTGCCTGCATAGCTGTTTCTCAATTTCTTTCTTTCTTTCTTTTTTTATTTTTGGGTAGTCCTGGGAATCAAACCTAAAGGCCTCCTATCTCGGTGGCTGATCTGTGCCCCTGCTACATCATCCACCAATCCTTCTCCACATTCACATTTAAAGACGAGCTCTCTACAGGGGATGGGAATAGGAGAGACAGTAGAATGAATCAGACATCACTTTCCTATGTGCATACGTGAACACACGGCCAGTGAAACTCCACATCATGTACAACCACAAGAACAGGAAGTTGGACTCCACGTATGATATATCAAAATACACTCTCCTGTCATGTATAACTCAAAAACAAATCAAATAAAAATAAAGATTAGCTCTCCAGGCTTCACCTTACAATTTACTTTTCATAAGCTTTTTTTTTTTAATGTAGTGAAAAGTTTTTCAATCCTTTGGGTAAAAGTTTAATTGCTCCTAACTCTTGATGGATGACTTGAGATATACATATTTTCCTTCCAATTTTCTTCCAGAGGGTTGAATAAGCTCCTTGAAATCATTAGCTCTATTCACAGATCCTCATATACCTGCAGGAAATTCTCTAATACTTAATTCTCAGAAATTCATTATTGGCCAAAAGCCTAGAAATCTTGATTTGCTTTTAGTATTTTTATCATTATGGAGCAAAAACAGTCTGCAAAAATTTGACAGATTATTATTTCTGCTCAGTAGGTTTACATCTTCCTGTTCAGTCTATTAATTTAATACTTCACATCCCTTTATTAAGTCCTCTAAATATTATTAAGCATTTTCGGTGACATTCAACTCAGGCAAAACTGATTTTTTGCACTCTTCTTTAGTAGCAAAAAAATTAAAATAAATTATCTCAACTCTACAAAACCTTTACTAACACACTCTAACATTCTCATATTCAAGCAAGAGACCTGCTATTAAGAAAAGCAAAGGGAATAGGGAATGTTTTCCCTTTGGTCTAGCAGTTTTTGTTTCAATTTTCTACTTGACAACCCTGGAGCAGAAAGCGTTCAGACAGTGGGGCAACAGAACTTCACAAACCTGACACCTGAGCTGTGCACGTAGCTTTATTGCACTCCGTCCGTGTTCAAATTACAGAACTGAAAACTAAGTGTTGTGCCCAGGGAAGACAACCTCATCTCCAACCCCTGAATTGATTTCCTGACAACTACTTACTATTCCCATGATACCCACAAAAGTTCAGTTATAATAAACTGTTAGAACAATGGAAAGGGTAGCAAGCAAATTGGTTCCCATCCCTGAGACTCAGAAAGATCTACGTGACCTGTAGGCCTGTGAGTACATAGTCCCTGGCTGCATCCTGACATTTAAGTCAATGATGGACCACATTTGTGCCGGTGGCCCTGTAAGATCACAAAGGAGCTGAAAAATTCCCATCATCTTGTGACGTCATTGCTATCACCATGTCACAATGCGCTCCTCCTGGGTTTGTGTTGGTGCTGGTGTGAACAGACCTGGTGTGCTGCCAGTCATGGAAAATAAAGCACAGAAAATTATACACAGTATATAATACTTGATAATAAACAACCATTACTGGTTTATGTGTTTGCTCTGCTATATACTCTGATCATTATTTCAGAGTAAACTCCTACTCACAAAAAAAGTTAATTGTGGCTGGGGAAGAGCATTTGCCTAGCATGTGCATGGCCCTAGGTTTGATACCTAGTACTATTAAAAAAACAATTTTTTAGTGTAAAATAGTATGCCATGTGGGGCCAGCAGATGTGTGGGAAGCATCTCTCTCTCTCTCATCATCATCATCATCATCATCATCACCATCATCATCCTGGTGTTGGGTTTGAACCCAGGGCCTCTGCATGCTAAGCATGCACTCTACCATGTCTCTGCATCTCCTGTGCTTGATTGGGCCTTGTGTGGTCTTGTTCATTGTGGCCCCGGGAGCAACGGGACATGTCATACAGCCTAGTGCACAGTAGGCTAGACCATCTGGGGTTGTGTAGCACACTCTGAGACGTTCGCACAACAAAATTGCCCAACCACACATTTCTCTGAATGTATCCCTGTTGTTAAGCTGTTACCAATAATCTCGTTTCCTCTCCTAAGAGGAGGAACTCCCCAAAAAGGGTATGTTGGATGTTGCAAATTCAAGAGTGAGGCTGAGCCCCAAGAGCACATGTTTATTCAGTGACCAAAGAATGGAGAAATGGGAGCCTGGCTGGCAAATGAACTTCTCAATCTGTTTCAGTGGAGAAATCATAGATTTAGAGTAAAAGAAATAAAAGGGAAGGATAGGCTAATAAAGTTGTGGGGGGCTATTCATGTCTTTGCATAGGCAGCTGTTTCCTGGAGTTCAATTCACCTTTTTTTCCCTGCACCTTTTATGGTCTGGGGCTTGCTCTCCTGACAGCTGGTAGGTGTGTCACTTAGCATGGGAATTAGATTCTCATGAAGCTCGAGGTCATCCCTGGCAGCCATCTCAGATCCAGCCAGCTTGGGGATAGCCTAACTGAAGAGGAACTTTTGACACCCTGACCTCAAAGACAGGCAGGATAGAGCAGGCTGGAAATGCATCCAGGCCTCGTAGGGCGTACACTGGGTGACAGACGGGTGACTGAACATTCTTGAGCAGGATAAACGTATATGTTGCGAAACTCGACTGCAGAACAATTCAATATGTTTTTCAAATGCACCGTCTCAGTTCCTTCATTGAGTGTGCTCAGTCAAGATAGAAGGAATGAGTCTGAATCACAGAAGAAATGACTGAAGTAAGGTCAGGCAGTTTAAAAAGGCTGCTGGATGAGTCTTTATTGAGATTGCATTCCTGGGCGAGACCCTCAGACCAACAGGGTGGGTCGGGGAGAAGCCTGCAGGGCTGAACCAGACTGGAATTTTTATTGGGCTTAAGGAGGGCTTGGAACAGGAAAGGGGGTTTTAGAGTCCCTTGTCCTACTGGGGTTGGTCAGGGGAGCTGGCTAAGATTCAGGATTGGCCAGGAGACCCCGCTGATTGACAGGCGGTTCCTTCAACACCTGATTGGTGTTTCTTTCTTGGGCTTGGATTGCTTAGTGCTTTGTTCCTCAACCACCTCCATCGACCTGACAACTGACTCTGGATCAAATGAAGCCACATGAAAATAGTGGAAACTGCGACTTCAATAACTTGAAGTTGAGACTCAAGTGTGCCTCTTGGTACTTATGTTTTTTCCCTCCCCTTTGGTACCAGCATTGAACAATGAGCCTGATCCCCAGCCCTTTTTTTTAATTTATTTTTTATTTTTTTTAGTTGTAGATGGACAGCATGCCTTTATTTCATTTGTTTATTTTTATGTGGTGCTGAGGATCCAACCCAGGACTTTGCACAAGCTAGGCAAGCGCTCTACGACTGAGCTACAACCCCAGCACCCCCAGCCCTTTTTAAAAATTTTTTATTTAGAGACAGGTTCTCTTTAAGTTACTTAGGGCCTCACTAAGTTGCTGAGGCTGGCCTCAAACTTACGCTTCTCTTGCCTCAGCCTCCCAGTTTGCTGGGATTACAGCTGTGCACCACCAAACACAGCTACAATGTATCTTTCTTTAAACATTTATTTTTTTAGTTGTAGGTGGACACAATACTTATATTTTATTTTTATGTGGTGCTGAGGATCAAACCCAGTGCCTCACGCATGCTAGGGGAGAGCTCTACCACTGAGTCACAACCCCAGCCCTAAAAGGTATCTTAAGACTGCATTTTTTTTTCTACTTATGGTACAAATAGAATGAGAACACATTTGGAAATGATTTCAAGTCAAAATTTTCAGTTCTATGACCATACCTACTGGAAAATGTGGAAGAATTCACTAAGTGATGAAGAAACACAGAAAGATTAGGACAACTTACATCTCAATCCAAAGGAAAGGTATAAATCTTGTAAATTGCAAGCTGGACACAGTGGCATGAGTTTGAAACTATCCTGGGCAACACAATGAGACCCTATCTCACAAAAAGAAGCAAAACAAAAAGATCTTATATATGCAATAAAGACTATTAGGAAAGATTATGGATTATACATCTCATTACCCTTATATATTTCTCATATATATCACCAATAACACAAAATAGTCAATCATTTGCTTAAAATTCATTTACTTTTTATATACACAGTCATACTACATCAACATTTTAATATCCATAAGTGATACATAAAATTTAAACTCGAAAATGAAGCAACTAGTGTTGCTTTTACAATGCTTCCCACTTGAAATAGGAAAAGAACGTTCTGGCCACGTGGCTCAGAGGAACAGGACACTGATACAAGTATTAGAAAGTAAGCATATAGAACATTCATCATGAATACTAAATGGTAATATTCAACATGGCAGGAACCAAGGTCAAATACCAAGCATTTGACCTTGGTATAGAAGTAAAGAATAGCACTGTGGTAGCCTGCAGTAGCCTTCCAGTGGTAGTAGAAGGTTTGCCACTTAACAGGAACCAGTTCTCAGTCCCCAACAGGCACAAATTCATAGCGCACACACTCCATCCATTAGCAACCCAATGTGGAAATGCAGTCAATTCTATTATTTGGCCACTGTCTGGCTATCTGGCTCAATTTCCATTTTCAGGTCATGTGGACTTTCTTGTCCTATGGAGTGAATGCAGAAGAGGAAGAACAAGCAGGCACCTACTATTGTGATTTCAGAGGTCGCAGGAAGGAATGTTCCTGCAATTGTGTAACAGGTGTGATCTGTCAGTCATCACTCAGACAAGCCCTAGTATGCACCATGAACTATTAAATAGTAATAGACATGCACAAGGGCTATTTAGTGGTTTGGGGAAGACCCCATTACCATTTCATCCAACTTTTAGTTTTTATTTATTTTTGGAATGATGGGGATGGAACCCAGGCCCGTGTGCATGCTAACAAGGGCTCGACCACTGATCTACATTCCCCATTCTCGGCTCCATTCAACTCTTCTTTTTGAGGATTGAACCCAGGGATGCTTAACAACTGGGCTACATCCCAGGGCCCCCCGTCCCCCACTTTTTTTTTTTTGAGACAGGACCTCCCTAAGCTGCTGAGGCTGGCTTTGAACTTGTGATCCTCCTGTCTCAGCCTCCTGAGCCACTGGGATTATAGGCATGTGCCACTGCAACCAGCTTCCATTCAACTTTTAAAGACCAACACCCTGGTCTTGTAGAGATGGGGAAAAACATGAAAAGTTGCTCTTCTGAGGGTTACATGCAAGCAGGGCTGTAGATCCAAATCCCACAAGCCATTTCCACCTCCAAGAGAACAACTGTCTGGCCCTGGGAGCTACAGCTGGAGAAAGTCAGGGCTGTACAGCGATTAACACAGTATAGCTGTCTGCATATGGAGATGAAAGTGAAAGGGTGATCCGTTCAGTTTTAGACAGAAAAAACAATCCACAAACTACATAAATTCATTCACAATCTTGCTGAGTTTCTGCTCTCTGCCCACCCTGTGCAGAACCCCTCAAATACAAATATGAATAAGAAATATATTCTTCCTTCAAGCTCATGGTCTGGTAGGGAAGACAGATACTCAAACAGAGAATGACTAGACTTTGCTAAAAATTCACAATGATGGCAATGATCTTTGCCAGGCTGGTTTTCATCCAACAGAAATTGGATGGCATCATGTAAAGTGTACCGGGAGTCTTCTGCCAAAAAAATATAACCTCCCCTCTCCCCACAGAATGAGTTCCTGAAAAGCCATCCAAAGATAAGTTTGTATTAGCAATAACAAAATAAAATCTAACCACAAGGATGAGATCCTCATTAGAATAAGTTATATTCCATGCATGTATGTGTCAAAATATACTCTACTATCATAAATATTTAAAAAGAACAAATTAAAAAAATAATATAGAAAGGCTTTTCTACACATCACAGTAAAATAGTTTAATAAGATTACTTTTGGAACATGTAGCTGAAATCAGCCAAAGGAAAGAGAACAGGAGTTTTGAGAGCAAGGAAAAGAAGCGAGCACTAATTTGAAAGAGAGAGCACTACAGCCAGAGATAGGGGGCACCCAGAGGAAGGAGAGGGGAGGGGGGGTACCACCTTCTCTAATGCATGGTTGTCCCCATCACTAGGGTACTGACCCCTGACCTTAGGGACATTATTCTACCACCCTGGAGTATTCGAATGGTCCAAGTACTGGCAACGGAGACAGGTGTGCAATCCAGATTTTGTTTTTGTTTGGGGCGTTTTCTTTGCGGGTGCTGGGGACAGAACCCAGGGCTCACACATGCTGAGCCGCACCTCCATCCCTGGAGAGGGGGGCTTTGGTGGAGAGTCCACCCAGAGCAAGGAAGAGATGCATGAATAAAGATTCAGTTAAGGAAAATAAAATTCTTAAAAATATATATTCAGTTAAGGAAAGATAGACACACCAAAAATAGAAAAAGACAAGCTTTCAATGAATGTGTACCAAAAATATTATTAATTATTTTTTTCTGTTCACATCTCTTCATATGCTCTTTATCTTTAAACTCCAGATTTCCCTTTTCACTTATGGGCTGCCAACGATATTAAATGAAAATATTTCAATAGTTTGCATTTTCGGCAATTTAGTTCTAAAGCTCATGAGTAACAATGGATTAAATGAAGTCAATCCAAAGTCAAAAACTCCAGGCACAGAAATCCATTAACTTTTAATATTCTCAGAAGATGAACCTAATTTTAAATGAAAGCTGCCTCTTAAACTATATTATGGTTGTTCTAGACCATAATTTGTTTTGGCAAACACTCTGAAGAAATTCACATGAAATTTCAATGAACTACAAGTAAATTACCCATGTAGCAAAAAATATTTTTGGATAGCTGCAAATGAATACTAAAAGATGATGGACTTTGGAAGAAAAACAGTAATCAAATAAAATATGTAGTGATGGCACATGGGTTAGAAATTATTCCCGGTAATCTGTCTCTGTTAAGGAGACTATCCACATTTAATTTGGTCAAGTGTAGCTACACAGTGAACGTGAAGGCCCTATTGAGACACAACCCAAAATGCCAAAGTAAAATTTCTTTTTAGGGTTTTAATCCGAAAGAGATAGAATAATTTTTTCCTCGATTCACTAAAAACCAAAATTACAGTCATTAATGAAAATGTTCCCCCTTTGAACCCTAACTTTTCGTAGGTTTCATTTCTTTCATTCATTAAACAGTTTCTTATTCTGGCCCAAACAGCATCATTGCACATCTAGTAATAATTAAATCTTCCCAAAGCTTCCTTCCCCAGAAGTAAATTCAGTGTGATCCGTAACTACCAAATTTACTGACATTACAGCAGACAAATAATCGGTTACTCTATCCACCAAATTACCCAACTGAACAGATTTTGAGAAAAAATATGGAAGTCGCAGGATAAGCCGGTCACACTTGCTAGAAGATTTTAAACATACCCAACCTCTCCTGTGACTTCTATTAATTTGCCTACAAAAAGGACTGATAAGGTGCAAATTATGAATGACTTTTAACTACAGGTGAGCTGGATGAAAGTACCTACATTTTTTTGAAAGTTGAGGAATGGTCAGTGGAAATTTCTCTCTGCATTAGACACTACGTATATTTTTTCCTCTTGCTTTTCCTTTCTTTTTTTATTTTTGCAGTGCTAGGGACCGAACCCAGCCAAATGCTGGGCAAATGCTCTACCATCAAGTCCCACTCCCAGCCCCTAAATACTTATTTCTCTATACTTTCTCCTTCAAGACCCCATCTCCATTCACAGAGAAAGAAAGCTACCACCCCCCACACCCCAAGCTCCGCACCAAGACTCCATTTTTCAATTTTATGGAAAGGGTCAGATCTCTGGAGACTGCAGATGGAAACTAGATGTCCAAAAATTTTGACGAGTAGTACTTAATTATAATTATCCTGGATACACTTTTTTGATGACACGATTTGCTTTGTGTTAACAAATGGCTTTTCTGTTGTATTAACTACTTTTGAAATAATGCAAATAACAAATTGTTTTAGAATTCAACCATCTAGAAACTTTCTTAGTATTGTCCAAATGTAAAATATATCAACATCTATTAATTCAAATAAATTATATATATTTAAAAGTTACATGTTTAAGAATTATGTAAACATATTACAAGTTGTACAAATCACAGGCTTAAAAATTTACAAATACATTCTTAAATTGATCTTAAATATAAATTCTCAAGATAAATTAGGAGTTTTAAGGGGGAAAAAAAAAAGAGTTCAGGGGCAAGGTGTGGTGGTGCAGACCCTGTAATCACAGCAACTCAGGCAGCTAAGACAGGAGAATCACAAGTTCAAGGTCAGCCTGGGCAACTTAGCAAGGCCCTAAGCAACTTAGTGAAACCCTGTCTCTCAATAGAAAACAAACAAACAAAAATGGATGGGAATGTGGCTCAGTGGTAAAACACCTTGGGTTAAATCTCCAGTACCAAAAAATAAAAAGAAAGAAAAAAAGAGTTCAGGGCTTCACATCTAGAAAATTGGGAAACAGGCCTTTGGAAGCAACAGAATTGTGGGGTAACTCTTGAGTGAAAGTGGCTGAAACTGGGCTCAAGGAGTCCTCCTGCCTCAGCTTCCTGAATAACTGGGACACCGGTCCACATGACTATACCCAGTTATTCACATAATTTTTAAATCTGCTGGTGTTGAGGTTAGACATACTGGATAAATTTGAAAGACAGGCTCAAGTTTCTCACACCTATTTTAAAGTATACATATTAATTTTAAAGCACTGAATCTTAAAAATACATCAGTGAGCTGGGTGTAGCTCAGCAGTGCTTGTTAGCATGAGCAAGACCTTGAATTTGACCCAGGGAGCTTTCAAGAAGAAAAAACAAAACACCTGTGTGAGATTTGGGGTAACTATTTTCCCTGGTACAGTATGGACTCAAGTTTCTCCTCTCAGACAAGAAAAATTATTAGTTTTTTTAGAACTTTCATTCAATATAGTTCACTAAGAAGACAAATATTTTATTTCACATATCTAGGAAATGGGGTGTTTTAGTCAATTGAATATGCTCAAAAGTAAAAAACATTAACTAAAAGTATACTTAGATGTTATGATATAAAAGTAGAATACATCAATAAAATATTGTTTGGAATGCTCATCATACTCTATTCTTTTTTGATGATAAAAGTGTACTTATAGAATTTAAACATCAGCATAATAATTATTCTAGAGTATTTCAGAGGGGAAATCTGATTATTCAGTCTTCTCCTTGACTGAGTTCTATGTAAGTAGAAATGCACTGTCAGGGCTATATTTGATATAAAAGGTAATCTGATCCAAAAGTGTTTAGGAGACAACCTGAGATTTTAAAATAGAGATATAAACAAGTAGCACTGGGGTCTCTGAACTCAACAGGACTAAAATATTAGAACAGAAATATTAATAATTCTAAAATGCCCTTTTGCCACTGTAGTCAGTTTTAGCCAAAATACCAGGAAAGCAAAAGCTTTAGAGAAGTAGGATTTTCAGAGTAGAACTGGGAGAGAAGTTCTGGATGAAATTTAAAGGAACCATGGATCATTTAAAAGCAATTGGGTCTACAGAAGTGCGATTCTTCAAAATGGAGCTCAGACCTGATGAATGAAATGCTTTCTCTGCAGGGAATTCAGTGCACTTTGGGAACAAAAGGTAGTCCCATTAAGGGGGGCCCTGCCTCCTCAGTTCCCTGGGCGCCTTCCTCCCACATCGGCCTCTTTTCTGTGAAGGAAGGCGAATGCCGACTGCAAGGTGCCATCGCCGCTCTGCTGGGAAAAGCAGAGGAAGGTGGCCCAGAGGAAACCACAGAGTCCAGTGTAAGCTGTCCTCCAGTGGACGGGAACCAGGCCGAAGTTGGTCAGCTGGAACAGAGAGAGTCTGTAAGGGCTCCACAAGTCAGAGGCAGGGTTCGCATTCTGAGTGGTTTTGTTTATTTGTCTATTTGGGGTTTTGTTTTGGCAGAGCTGGGAATCAAACCCCAGACCTCAGACATGCCTGGCAAGCCCCCTCCCACGGAGCTACACCCCAGCCCGAGGTTCCAAGGAGTTTGAAACTCACCTGTACAAAAGGCCAGTACATCAGACCTGTCTGGAATAAGGAAAAACCTGATTACAATGCTGTTTCAATCTCACACACACAATTCTATAAAAGAACAAGAAATATGAGGAAGACAAAATGCCCAGGTGGTACACTGTATCAGACTAAGCCGATTAAATTCAGATTACTCTTTTCTTCCTTTTTTCTTTCTTTCTCTATTCACTTCTTTCTTTCTTTCTTGACTGTTCCCATTTCAGGCGTACTTTCTTTTTTTACTTGTTTATATTTTCTGAAGTTTCTAAACTAAACAGTTGCAAACCAAAGATATACTATGTACTTTTACATTAATATATATTACATGTAATACATATTTTATATTTAAAGTATATGTCCATTTGAGAATTTAACAAAGTATTTTTGTAAAGTAGCAAAAAATAATTCTCGAAGGCTAAACCCATTCAAATATGGCTTGACTTCTTCTTTCTTTTTTTTTTTTTTGGGGGGGGGGGCGGGTAACCAGGGATTGAACCCAAGGGTGCTTAACCACTGAGCCACATCCCCAGCCCTTTTTATTTTTTTTATTTTGAAACAATCTCACTAAGTTGCTTAGGGCCTCACTAAGTTGCTGAGGCTGACCTTGAACTTGTGTGATCTTCCTGCCTCAGCCTCCTGTGTCACCTGGATTAAAAGTCTGAGCCACTGCACCGGATCATCTTTTTTTAAAATTTTTTTAGATGTTGATGGACCTCTATTTTATTTGTTTGTTTGTTTGTTTGTTTGTTTGTTTGTTTATTTATTTATATGCAGTGTTGAGAATTGAACCCAATGCCTCTCACACACCAGGCAAGTGCTCTACCACTGAGCTACAACCTCAGCCTCCTGGCTCACCTTTTATAGTTAAAAAAATATATATATTTGGAAATAATTTCAAACTTACAAAAACTAACAAGAATAGTCTAAGTAAGCTGGGCTCAGTGGTACACACCTGTAATCCCAGCAGCTAGGGAGGCTGAGGCAGGAAGATTAAGAGTTCAAAGCCAGCCTCAGCAACAGTGAGGCACTAAGCAACTCAGTGAGGCCCTGTTTCTAAATAAAATACAAAATAGGGCTGGGGATGGGGCTCAGTGGTTGAGTGTCCTTGAGTTCAATCCCTGGTAGAAAGAAAGAAAAGAAAAGAAAGGAAGGAAAGAATAGTCTAAAGAACATTCCTGTATTTTTTACCCAAATTCACCTATTTTTTTAACACTTTGTCCCATTTGCTTTATTAATTGCTGTTCCATGCCTCCATCCCTCCGTGCCCCCCCCTGCACGCCCCTCTCCAGGCTACTTGCATGCATGCATCTGTCTGATATGGTTTGGTGGATCATCTGAGAGGACGCTGTACACAGAATTGCCCCTTACCCCTGGATACTTAAGTATCTATTTCCTTAGAATTAGGATGTTATTTTATATCACCACAATTCTATAGGTTATATAGTTATCGATTTCAATAAAGTTACCAATGACCATGCTTTATATATTGTCCATTGTGGGAGCCGCCCTGGATGATGTGCCTTTAAGTCCTGATGTATGGGATTCTGAGAATTATTGCTTTCAGTCTGGCACAGTAGTGCCAGGTCACAGTAACTTGGGCATTACCCCAGCTCGGATAACAAAGAGTGGCTCCAGGAGTAGGTGTCACCCACGGGGGCTAAGTTACACTCACCTGTTCCTTTGTAATCCTACCCCTTCTACCTTTTTTGGATAGAATGTTCTAAGAAACAGTGTCCCCCCAAATAAAAGCCCACTTCCAAAGTGTGTGCTCGCTCGCTCGCTCTCTCTCTCCCTCTCTCTCTCTCTTTCTCTCTCTCTGGCAGCCTCTCGTGACCTTCTCTTGTCCCCCTTTGGTGGAGCCTGAGGCCAGGAGCCAGAGAAAGCCGTCCTGAAGCTTATAAAAGGTATTCTGTGTCTGTGTGGTATTTTGCAACACCCCAAATTCACACGAGTGACTTTAGTTCAGCTGCCCGCACTGGATGGGGGTGGCAGTCCATATCCCATTTTTCCAATTGGCCATGTAAGGGCCTTCAGGGACACAATATCTTTGTTTATTTATTTTTATGTGGCACTGAGATTCAAACCCAGGGCCTCACACATGCAAGGCAAGTGACCTACCACTGAGCTACAACCCCAGTCCCTTCATGTCATTTCTTTTCCTTATGGTACGTGATCTAGTTTAGGATGAGGAATTGCATGTACTTGCCGTGTCCCATTAGTTCCATTGATTAGGGACATTAAAAAAAACAAAAAAACTATTATGACATTGCTATCTCTGAAGAGTAAAGTCTTGCCTTCTCTTAGAATAAAAACAAATATTTTAATATGGGGAGGTTTGTCTGTGTTTCCTCATGATTAGATTTGGGTTATAATTCCTGGCTGGAACACTACATGTGGGTGGTGTCATGTCCTTGAGTTATCCCATCAGAAGGCACATGATGCCCACCTGCCACTGATCAGAGATGTTCATTTTGATCACTGCTCGTGGTGTCCAGTTTTGCCACTGTACAGTTGCCCTTCTTTTACCCTTGAAACTATCATGGGTAGCAATAATGTAACCTGTAGGGAGGCACCAAAGACCATTCAAACAGGAGCCCCTCCCCTTCAGGATATCCTCCTCCCTATGGGTGGATTCTCTGCCTCCAGTTGATTCTGTCTGACCCACTGTCCTGTTGTGATGGGCTGCCACATGGTAAGCTTCCACCCCCAGCAGTAGTCCCCCATTTGACCCGCTGCTGCTCAGCATTCTGCTCTCCCAGGTATTTCTCTCTTTATTATCCGTATGGACTCAGGATTTCCTACTTCTTTCTATGTTTTATAATCCATTACTCTGTTTAATTATTTTTGGTGCTCAAGTGCCCCAGATTTAGCCAGTGGGAGGCCCTTCAAGCTGGCTCCTACGTCCTTGTGCTGTGCTGCACCTTTTTTTTCTTTTTGAAAAATCTACTTCCTGACAGGTAAGGTGATGCATGCCTGTAAGTCCAGCAACTTGGGAGGCTGAGGTAGGAGGATCCCAAGTTTGGGGCCAGCCTCAGCAACTTAGTGAGACCCTGTCTCAAAATAAAAAGGGCTGGGGAAGAATACAGTCCTGTATTCTACAGTCCTGAAGAATTCTTCAGAGATAGCAATGTCATAATAGATTGAAAAACAAAAGGCTCAGAAAATAGGAAATGTCCCTGATGAATGGGGATGTGGTTAAGCACTTCTGGGTTCAATCCTAAATTTTAAAAAAACAAAAAACAAAACTTCCTTACATTCTGGTATAACGAGATGTTCCAGGCTTAACTAATACCTTGTACCTTGTACCTGCCCTTCCCTAGTCTTGGAACCAGTCATTTCTTTAAGGAGTCCTCATTCATTCTTTTTTTTATAAGGAATGATGTTAGACACCAAAGTTTGAGCACTGATGGCACCATGTTATGTCAATAAAATCAGTGGCAGATGGGTGTGGTGGTACATGCCCGTAATCCCAGCTGCTCTGGAGGAGAATCTCAAGTTCAAAGTCAACCTCAGCAACTTAATGAGGCCCTAAGTAACTCAGTGAGTGAGACCCTGTCTCTAAATTTAAAAATACAAAAAAAGGCTGGGGGTGTGGCTCAGTGGTTGAGCGCTCCTGGATTCACTCCCCAGTACCAAAAAAGAAAGAAAGAAAATCAGTGTCCAACAGGGCATGGAGGTGCATGCCTCTAATCCCAGCAGGCATGGGTGAGGGTGAGGCAGGAGAATCACAAGTTCAAAGTCTCAGCCTCAGCAACTTAGCAACTATACAAAAACTATAAACTACACAAGAGAAGAATGTAATATCAAATTGACTTGTTTTGTTTTTGGTACCAACAATTGAACTCAGGGGCACTCAACCACTGAGCCTCATCCCCAACCCTATTTTGTATTTTATTTGGAGACAGGGTCTCACTGAGTTGCTTAGCGCCTTACTTTTGTTGAGGCTGGGTTTGAATTCTTGATCCTCCTGCCTCAGGCTCCCAAGCTGCTGGGACTACAGGTGTGCACCACTGTGCCCAGCTCAGATTGACTTCTAAGAGAGAATACATTTGAGCCCCAATACTGCAGCCGGTGAAAGGAGACTGAAATTGCATGCCCTCTGTGCACAAAGTGAAAAAACAAACCAAAAGGCTCAAGGACTACTTATACATGAACAACAAATATAGTAGTCACATCCTTCCCATTTCCATCTAAAGAACACAGACTGGAGTGGGGTGTGGTGGCATCCCCCTTTATTATCCCCATGAGGGGGGAGGCTGAGGCAAGGGATCACAAGTTCAAGACCAGCCTCAGCAACTTAGCAAGGCCCTGTCCCAAAATAAAAAGAGCAGGGGATGTGGTTCAGTGGTAAAGTGCCCCTGGGTTTTGTCCCCAGCACCAAAAAATATAGAAAGAAAGAGCATGGATTGGGCAGAGAAGTGGCTTCTTTACAACCAATACTCACACTACCACTTGGAGTCAAGATAGCCCTTTGTGGCGGATTCTTTGTGAATACTTCTGACTGCAAACACTTTGTACTATTAGTTTCATTGATCAAACTCGAATCAAGAGCCCCGTTTGCAGCCAATTTCTCCCATGTCTAATACCGCTAGCTCTGAACTCTCTTCTGTGTAGTAGAAACCTCACAATAGACCAAAGTATCTGAAATTCAACATTTCCCAAACTGAACCTATCTTATTTTCTCTGATTGGCTCCCCTTCCTCCATGTCCTATGTCATATGAAGACACACTACACATACGGTTGCTCCAGCCAGAAACCTGCTCCATCCCTCACCCCTTGACACTGCTTTTGATGGAGAACTAAATACATCTGAAACATGAGGCCCGTCTGCATATATTCTGGAATTCTGAAATTTTATCTTATTGTTATTAATAGAATCAAACCTGCTCTGGGCAAGAGATGAAAAATATCCCTGATTTTGCCAAGCCTTAGGATCATGTTCAACAGATTTTTATTGAATAAATGAATGAAATGTGTGCGGGGCTGGATTGTATGCATTTGTACTGAGCAAACAGCACAGCAGGAGACTTGCTCCAAGCCTAGGGAGAAACCTGGAAAACATCATCCTTCTCTGTAAATACCTCTGTGGCATTAAGAAGGTTCTTTTCACAAGGACTCAGCAGAAGGCACACCTGGAAACACTGGCTCTGAATGTGGGAACAATTTCATTAAAGCCACTCACATTCTCCAATTTCTACTTTGCAGCTAGCCTCTGAAATTTACAAAATAAATTGTGATCACTCATGATCAGAAATATGATAAAGCCCCCGATCATCATGAATGTTAACTAAATTAAAGAGATTCTTTTCTACCCATGAGAAGCAAAGACAACCCTAAGTCTCTTTCCAGTCAGCTGTCAGAACAAATTCCCATCAGGTACAGTGGTGCACGGCTGTAGTCCCAGCTAACAGGAGGATCACTTGAGCCCAGGAGTCTGAGACCAGCTAGAGCAACACAGCCAGACCCCATTGCAGGAAAAAAAAAAAAAAAGAAAGAAAGAAACAAAAATAAAACATAGGGCTGGGGATATATTGCCTCACATGCACAATGTCCTAGGTTTGATTCCCAGCACCACGAAAAGATAAAGAAAGAAAAAATAAAGGGCTGGGGATGTGGCTCAAGCGGTAGCAAGCTCGCCTGGCATGTGTGCGGCCCGGGTTCGATCCTCAGCACCACATACAAACAAAGATGTTGTGTCTGCCGAAAACTAAATAAATAAATATTAAAAAAAAAAAAAAGAAAATATAAACAACAATTTGAAAATATTTAATGCATGCCTTAATCCCAGCAACTAGGGAGGCTGAGGCAGGGGGATCATAAGTTTGAGGCTATCCTCAGCAACTTAGAGAGATCTGGTTTCCCAGTAAAAAATCAAAAGGGCTGGGGACGTAGCTCAGCAGAAGAGCACTTGCCTAGCATACACAAGGGCCTGGGTTCAAAATTCTTAGTCCTGGGGGAAAAAAGAGAAAGAAAAAAAAAAATTCAAGACTTCTGTCAAAGTATTGATAGAGATACTGGACCAATCAAATGGGAACCCTAATTTAAAAATAAGTTTTACTAAAACATACTTAATGTTAAAAATCTGCAAATACAATTTCAAAAACCTGTCTTACCTTATACGTATTCCAAAATTTCTGTTTCAGGTCCAAAAGTACGTCATCCTTTTCCTGAAGAATGCTCATACCTATGTACAGAAGCACACACAGAAAGAATTTTAGGGATGGGGTGTACCTCAGTATTATTCTAATCAAAATTTAAATGTAGGGTATCAATTTAGCCTTCCTGAAAACTACTTCATCATCCCTGGAAAGAAATTTGGGGATGGGGGGACTCTCTTAGGAAGGGTATAAAAATCAGTGTAATTTAAAAATTCTGCCCCAATCCTGAATGGAATGTTTCTGGACTACTGTGTACAAGGCCCTGGCTGTGATCCCCAGCACTGGAAAAAAAACTTTTTTTTTTAGCCAGGTGCAGAGGATCACAAGTTCAAAGCCAGACTCAGCAAAAGTGAGGCACTAAGCAACTCAGTGAGACCCTGTCTCTAAATAAAATACAAAATAGGGCTAGTGATGTGGCTCAATGTTTGAGTGCCCCTGAGTTCAACCCATGGTACAAAAAAAATTTTTTTAATTTTTTTTTTTTTTTACAGATCCAGGTAAAATATTACTGTATAACAGTTCTTATTGAAGTTTTCCATTCCCATATTCAAAGTAACCAGCCATAATCACTCACTCAATATATTCCTTTTGATCCAACAGTGAAAACAGAACATAATCTTCATTTCAAAACTAGATAAACGGTGGCCCAGCCCCGTGGCACACTCCTATACTACCAGCCAGTAGGGAGCCTGAGGCAGGAGGATCTCAAGTTTGAGGCCAGCCTGGGCAATTTAGCAAGATCCTGTCTTGAAATAAAAAGGTGTGGGGATTAGCTCAATGATTGCCCAATATGTTCTAGGCCCCAGGTTCAATCCCATGTACAAAAAAAAAACAAAAAAACTAGATAAATTTTAAAGTAATGGCAAATATAAAGTTAGAATAGCAGTTGTTAGAACAACAGTTTATAGCAGAACAAATTTTTTTTCAATAAAAAAATGGTAAGAATCCACACACACATACAAAGCAGCATTAATATAATGAACCTGTCAGTGAGGTTTTCAAACATTTTGTGAAATGCTGAAAATTTTTAAATTTCCTTTTTTTAAAAAAAATATTTTTTAGTTGTCGATGGACCTTTATTTTATTTATTTATATGCAGTTCTGAGAATCAAACCCAGTGCCTCACGCATGCTAGGCAAGCGTACTACCNGCAACCAGGTCTTTGATGATTCCTGTGCCCTCTGTAGGGACTGTAGCCACCAAGCTGGGCTACAATTTATCTGGTTTTTGAAAGAAGATTATGTTCTGTTTTTACTGTTGGCCTCCCTAAATAAGACCTTGGGGCAGGGATGTTTCCTCAAGTTGGTGGCTCCCTGCTCTCAACCAGTTTTAAGAGTCACTGAGCCACTGAGAGAGGTCCCCTCCCAATCTGGGAGGGAATTTGTGACTCCCAGTACCAAGGTTAGGTTGCAAACTATAGAGATTTTCTTCAGAAATGAGTGTCCCTCCCCAGTTACCTGCCTGGATCGAGGCTACATAAGCTACCCACCCACCCCTTCTGTATTTCTTGGTGGTCAGGCAAGGGTCGCCAAAGTCAGACCTTCCACCTGCTGGCACATTTTCTGAAGAGAAGGCTTCCTTGCAGGTATAGAGTCCCCTCAAATTCTGAGTGAGACCCCCATGGAAAATCTTGTTACCAAAGCAGGACTAGGACCCTGGGAGCGGATTTTCTGGGCAACTAGGCCCAGCGACAGGTTCCACCTGCTCTGCTTCCCACAGTTCTGGGTCCTCTAGCACTTTGATGGTGTGTTGGACCCAGAGCATGAATTTTCCAGCAGCCTCCAGGGAGTGCAGTTGCTGGGGTTTAAGGAAAGGACCCCAAACCTATGCCCCACTCTTGAACTCTGCCCAAACCGCCTCTGCTCTGATCCCTGGCCCACTGGACTCCCCAGCTCCCAGGCTTCCCTAATTCCTCTCTCTGAGAAACCTCAACTTCCAGTCCCAGGCACCTCAGCCCGGGTTCCCAGCCTCCAGTCCTCACCCCAGGGCTTTCAAACCTGGTCCCCACCTCCAGAGCTCCCCGCTTCTGCCTCAGTGCTCCGTCCCTGCAACAGTGCGCAACGATCCTCCGCCCCCTCAGTCCTTTAACCTCCTTCTGGGCCTCCAGTACCCTAATCTCGGCACTCAGGCCCGCTAGTACCCCGGTCCCCTGGACCCTGCCCTGGCCTCTCACCGACGTAGAAGGCCGAGAGGGCGATGGGCCCTCCGAACAGCTGGTCGCACAGCACCTGGTCAGGACCACGCGCGGCGCGCGGCCGGGCAGCGCGCGCTCCAGCAGGCGCAGCCACACGTAGTTGAAGTTGGCGTGGAAGGTCACGGCCAGGGTGGCCACGCGCCGCGTCTGGCGCCAGTCTGCCGGGCCGCCCCGCAGCCGCTGCTGGAGCGCGTCGCCGGCCGAGAAGAGCCCGGCGTAGAGCAGGACGTTGGTGGGCCACGGGTAGCGCTGGGCCGCGCGCGGCAGCGCCCGCCACCATCCAGCCATGCCGGTGGCTGGGCACCCGCCCAGCCGCCTAACTGCACCGCCTCGGCCGCCGCCCGCGAGCTCAGCACCTCCACCTCCACCTCCACCTGCCTCCTCCGGATGCTCGAGAGCGATTGGGCCCCCCGCGCACGCCCAGCCCGCGCGTCCAATCCCGAGGCTGCTGGCCATCGTGGGGGCTGAGCATTTGGAAAGCTCCTGGTCCGCGCAGCGCTAGAGTCCATTTGCATGAAATCTCCAGAATAGGCAAATCCAGACTGACAGAAGGTAGATTAGTCGTGGTCAGGGCTGGGCCATGTGAGAACAAAAAGGGACTGCTACCGGGGCTTGGGGTTCTTTTTAAGAGTGACCAACACGTTTTGTAATCAGACCCGGGAGATGGTTTGCAGGACTGTGTGAATATGCTAAAAGACATTTAATCGTACTTTAAAAGGATGAATTTTGTGAATTCTGTCTCACAAAATAAAAGATTCGGGCTCAAAAAAAAAAAAAAAAAAAGGCAATGTATTCTAAATGCTTGCGGGCAAGGAATTCATTCAGCACACAGAATACACTGACAGTGTCGCTTCTTTTGGAGAAAAACAAAGGTTAAAATCCGAGACTTTTCGTGAATGTGAGAAGGGCCAGTGTGCTTACTGTCTTCTCTTCAGTTGGCCCTCTTTGGTCACTGCCTCCCCACAACAGCCTGAGTTCCCGGGTATTGTCCCGTGAGCAGGGGTCAGTGGACACCAGAACAGGTAGAAGCTCTGCCCTCGTGGAACTCATTTTTTCCTTACTTCTTTTCCTGTTCTTTCCACATTTTCTGTTTATCCTATTTTACTTAATTTTTAAATGTGTATTTTTAAACTTTTTCTTCCACGTTAAAAAAAATTAATTTATTCATTTATTTTTCTATATGGCACTTCCCCCTCCACTCTTCCCACCTCTTGGTTCCTAGCTTCTACTCTACTGATTTTCCTTTGATTTTAATGAGATCCCTGCCTCTCTTCTCTTCTCCATTTTCCTCTGTGGCTTCCACGTATGAGAGAAAACACATGATTTTTGACCTTCTGGGTTTGACTTATTTATTTCCCTTAACATATGTTCTCAAGTTTTATCTATTTTTCTGCCAATGACATAATTTCACTGTCTTTATGGCTGAATAAAACTGCATTGTGTATATGTATCACATTTTCTTTATCTATTCATCTGTTGATGGTCACCTAGGCTGGTTCCATAGTTTGGCTATTGTGAATTGTGCTGCAATAAACATGGGTCTGCATGTGTCACTGTAGTATGCTGACTTCAATTCTTTAGGATAAATACTGAGAAGTGGTATTGCAGGTCATAAGGTGGTTCTAAGCCTAGTCTTTTGAGGAACCTCCATACTGATTTCCACAGTGGCTATACTAATTTTCAATCTCACCAACAGTTTAAAGGTGTTCTTTTTTCTCCCCATCCTCTCTAGCATTTACTACTCTTTATATTTTTTTAATAATTTTTAGTTGTAGATAGACACAATGCCTTTATTTTAAAATTTTTTAGCTGTAATTGGACACAATGCCTTTATTTTATTTATTTTTATGTGCTGCTGAGGACTGAACCCAGTGCCTCACATGTACTAGGCAAGCTCTCTGCCACTGAGCCACAACCCTAGCCCTGTTTATATTCTTGATGACTGATGTGAGATGAAATCTCAGTGTAGTTTTTATTTGCATTTCCCTAATTGCTAATGATGAATATTTTTTCATATATTTGTGGATCATTGAATTTCTTCTTTTACAAAGCATCTGTTTAGTTTGTTTGTCCATTTAATTGGATTATTTTTTTAGTGATAAGGTTTTTTTTAGTTCTTACATATTTTAAACATTAATCCTCTATCAGAAGATGTTTTATTCAGCTTTGTTGCCACTATAACGAAAAAAAAAAATCTGCGAAGAACAATTTTAGAGGAGGAAAAGTTAATTTGGGGGTTCACAACTTCACAGGTCTCAGTCCATAGACAGCCAGCTCCATTTTTCTCGGCCTAATGTGTGGCAGAACATCATGGCAGAGAATGTGTAGGAAAGTGGCTCAGGACATGGCTACCAGGAAGTAAAGAGAGACACTGCAGACCAGGGACAAATATATACCACAAAATATGCCCCCCATGACCCTCCTCCTTCAACAGATTCTACCTGTCTACAGTTACCACCTAGTTAATACTAACCCAGTTTAGGTTAAGGCTCTCATANTTTTTTTTTTTTTTTTTTTTTTTTTTACTGCTTCTGTCTTATTATTGGTCTGTTTGTTTCCTCTGTCCTCTTGATTCAATTTTGTTAGATTATATGTCTCTAGAAATGTATCCATTTCTTCTAGATTTTCCAATTTATTGGACTATAAATTTTCAAAATAGTCCCTAATGAGCTCTGGGTTTCTGTGATGTCTGTAGTATTTTCTCCTTTCCTCTCCTCTAATTTTATTAAGAATTTTTGCACCTAAGTTCATCTTAAATTATTGGTCTGTTTGTTTCCTCTGTCCTCTTGATTCAATTTTGTTAGATTATATGTCTCTAGAAATGTATCCATTTCTTCTAGATTTTCCAATTTATTGGACTATAAATTTTCAAAATAGTCCCTAATGAGCTCTGGGTTTCTGTGATGTCTGTAGTATTTTCTCCTTTCCTCTCCTCTAATTTTATTAACTTGGAATTTCTCTCCTTTTCTTTTGGTTAGTTTGGCTAAGGGCTTATAGATCTTGTTTATCTTTTCAAAGAACCAACTTTGTTTCACTGATTCTTTGTATTTTTTTTTTTTTATTCTCAAGTTCATTGATTTCAGCTCTGATCTTATTTCTTTCCTTCTACTGGTTTTGGGATTGGTTTGTTGTTCTTTTTTCAAGGGACTTGAGATTCACCATTGGGTTGTGTATTTGGGATCTTTCTGATTTTCTAGTGTAGGCACTCATAACTATAAACTTTCCTCTTAGAACTGTCTTTATAATGTCCCAGATGTTCTGTTTTTTAAACTGTTCCCATTTCAGCAAAAAAAAAAATTAATTTCTTCCCTGATTCACCCATTCATCATTCAAAAGTGTATTTTTCAATCTTCCTGTGTTTTTATAATTTCTATAGGGTCTTGTCATTTTGATTTCTAATTTCATGCAATCTGATAAGATGCAAGGAATTATACCTTTTTGTGTGTATTTGCTAAGAGTTGCTTTGTGGCCTGATTTTTAACTTTAAATTTTTAAAATAATTCCAGAATTACAAAAAGAGTTGAAAAAATAATTCATTGAGCATCATTATGTGTCAGGCAATAAACTGGAGGCTTAGAAAGGACTTATAATTGCTGCTGCTTCTTTTTCTTCAGAGGGCTGAGGATTCAACCCAGGGGCTTGTGAATGCTAGGCAAGTGTTCTGCCATTGAGCTATGTCTCCAAATCCAGGGATGTGTATTTTCTATGTTTTTTTAAAAAATCCAATTCCTGTCTAAATTAGAAGAAATTCATATGATCTGTGAGAAAAGGAAACTCTCCCTAATGATTCCTACACAATTCTCTTAACCAAATTTGTTGAAAGGAATAAAAAGAAAAATTCGGTTCTTAGAAAAGGAGACCTGGAGCTAGAAGTGGGGTGGGTTGCCAAGTAAAATAGAAGGTGCCCAGGTGCCCAGTTACCTATGGAGATCAGATAAACAAAGAATAACTTTTTTAGGATAAGTATATCCCATACAAAGTTTGGGGCATAGTTGAATTGAAAACATCTTCATTATTCATCTGAAATTAAAAGTTAATTGGATACCCTGTATTTAATTTTTATTTTGCTAAATCTGGCAACCCCAGGGGCATGGGACTGATGTTAACTGGGAGCCTATTGCATGTGTCAGTTCTGTACATTGTCTCATTACTCTCCACAGAGAGTCAGCCAAAATCCAGGGAGGTCTTTATTGAGCAGCTCAACATATTTACTTAATGAGAGCTGAAAGGAATGTTAGAAGGCTTGGATGGTTTTACATGCATTGCCGTATACTTGTTCTTTCTTAAAAGCGATTTTTAAAAATTCAGTAACTACAGAAAACCTATTAATCAAGCAAATGCTAAGACTAGCATAGCCTTCAAACAAAAGATGTTCTCAGATTCATTAATTAATTACAGTGATGCTTTGTCATCTGTGGAAGCTGTGATTCAGAGCCCTCCAGCAATAATGAGATAACACATTCATGTGGTATTAAGATCCCTGAACAGTGGGGAGGACTGGGGAACAGAGCACTGTATTAAAATGTAAAAGGAGAGTTCTGTTAGGAGCTCTTTCAGCAGGGAATAAGTGGGGGACTGAGCTTCAATTTACAATTGAGGATCATATTAAACATTCACACACACGATCACAATGATACTTATTGTAGCTGCTATTATTTCATTTTGTAAAAATAAATTGGGGCTTAATAAGAACCACCGATTGGCCCATAATGTCTAAACTCTTTTTCTTCCAACCCTAAAGTTTCTGACAACTGAAAGACTTCTATGCCTAAAAGCTTTAAGACCAATGGTCCACCCTTCCAGGAAAGGTAGTGGAACTGAGGGGAAACCTGAATAAGTCCTCTTGCTTCAGTTGATTTTAGTTACTTGCTTTTATCAACAATTTGAGAGGTCACCTAGTTCAGCAATATGCTCCCATGAGCTTCACTGGGGATGATGCCTCTGGGTCACAATGGTAATGGCAGCCTGAGTTCTTTTTCAGAAACTTAATGGCTGCTTTTGTGACCTGGAGCCTATTGAAACAACTGACTCTTCACTTGGGCCCATGCAAGTGTCCAGTGGGTGACCTTCGATCTCAGAGGCCAACACTCCACCCTGAGTTCTGTGAGCTGCTCTAGAAAATTAAATGAACCTGAGCAGGAGGTGTGGGTACCCCAGTTTATAGCCCCTTGGTCAGCAGTTCCTGAGGCCCAGACTTAAGACTGGCTTTGATGTGAGGGCGGTCTTGGGGACTGAAATGTCAACCCGTGGGATCTAATGCTATCTCCAGGTAGATGATGTCAGAATTGAATTCAACTAGAGGACACCCACACTGGTGTCTGCTGCAGAATGGTGTGCTGTTGGGGAGAAGAAACCCCAACACCTTCTGAGGTCACAGAAGTCATCTGTGTGGATTGTGGTGTGACAGCAGAGGAAAATTGTGTATTCCAGAACATTCTTCATGTTGGCTCTAGAATTTCTTGACCTGAATGGTAGGAAGACTGCTTTTAATTTGGAGGTGAGTGTGTCCCGCAAGCACAAGGTTTTTGTTCCCAGTGTGGCGATTACTTTGTATTACATTATTTGATGGTTGTTTTCTATTTTTAAAAATATTTTTTAGTTTGTAGTTGGACAGAATACCTTTATTTTATTTTTATGTGGTGCTGAGGATCAAACCCAGCACTCCACACGGGCTAGGTGCTCTATCACTGAGCCACAACCCTAGCCCCTATTTTCGATTTTACACCATTATAAA
Source organism: Marmota marmota marmota (assembly GCF_001458135.2). Taxonomy (NCBI): domain Eukaryota; kingdom Metazoa; phylum Chordata; class Mammalia; order Rodentia; family Sciuridae; genus Marmota; species Marmota marmota. Next base: position 11,039,200 of record NW_026000185.1, on the reverse strand, counting down.
CAATGCTACTATAGACATTCTTACAGCAAACTTTTTTTTCCCCCCAGTACTAAGGATTGGACCCAGGGGCACTCTACCACTGAGCTACATCCCTAGTCTTTTTTTTTTTTTTTGAGACTGGGTCTCACTAAATTGTCCAAACTGATCTCAAATTTGCAATCCTACTGCCTGTAGGATTACAGGCAAGGGCCATTGGCCAGACTTGCATTTTTTCTATAACAAGTAATGGTGAACTTTTATTCATGTTTATTGGCTATTTGCACATGTTTTTCCTTCTTATATTGTCATTGCTCATTTACCTTTTGGGCACACCATTTTAGAAAAATCTGGGTACTTTCATAAAATGTAAATAAAACTGAAGCAAATTAAAATTAAATTGTAGTTTTGAAAAAAACTTTTTATATTCTTGATTTCACATGACCACATCAATCCTAATGTATCTGCTTCAGGTTTTCCAAGACTTAATACTCAACTCTGCTTCTGTGATAACTAGATGATGGCGGAAAACTTTCTAATATTAAAAAAAAAAAGTCCTTTGAGTACCAGAAAAATATCTATGGAAATGTTTTCCACAGTCTTTAATATTAATAAATCATTACATCTTGATGGCAGTGGTTAGTTTTGCTTACTTTTCTTCTATGTCTAGCAGATTACCACTGAACAAACATTTTCAGTATTTAGAACATAAGATTTCAACTTGATAGCTGAGGGATGGATTCATTCATAATTTATTATCTTTTATCCTACTTTATTTCCCTTAAATTTACAAGTAATTAACATATTATATTGATATTTGTTATCTATTTCAATAGAATCTAAGAATCAAAAAAGGCAAAGATTTAACCTCTTTTAATCACCATTGAATCCCTAATTTCTACAATACTCCCTGGACTAAAATGGACCCTCGGAAAATATCTGTCTAACCAATGTATTCAATAATTATTCATGGAACCATAATTGCATGCCACACAGTGGGCTAGCTACACTGGGGAGGTAAATTGCCTCTCTGCCCATAGAATGTCTTTAAAATACAATACTCATGATACGAAGACTGAAAACAATGGAAATATTTGGAAAATGAAATTTACTCATTGTGCCAGTATATATTCTTTATTCATACATTCAATGACTAATTTTTTGACTCATCTATTTGCTAGTCATTGGGAATAGAATAATATTAAATAATACTAAAGACAATTAAAATAATATTAAACACAACCTCCTCTCGGCCTGCAGAAATGGCATTTACACCAAAGAAGACAGACATTAGCAACTAATTACTTTTGCCAGGCACCGGTGTTGCACACCTGTAATTCCAACAACTCAGGAGGCTGAGGCAGGAGGATCACAAGTTCAAAAGCAGCCTCAGCAACTTATCGAGGCCCTAAGCAACTTATCAAGACCCTGTCTCAACCCGAAATACAAAAAAGGGCTGAGGGTGGGCTGGGGATATAGCTCAGATGGTACAGTGCTTGCCTTGCATGCACAAGGCCCTGGGTTCAATCCCCAGCACCACCAAAAAATAAATAAGTAAATAAATAAATAAAGGGCTAAGGCTATGGTTCAGTGGTTAAGTGCCCTTGGGTTCAATCCCCAGTACCAAACAAACAAAAAACCATCCTAAATTATTTGCAGTTTTGCTAAGCACACTGAAGAGGTCTAGGTGCCTCTAAGCACTTATGACATTCCCCTGAGAAAGTGATATTAAAACTCCTACGAAAGGATTTAGAAATTATAGAAGCCAAAAAGGAAAGAAAAGAAGAACAGTCCCATTAAAGGAAACAACTTGTGGTGAAGGCTTTTGTTAACAGTCGAGATCAAGAGGTAGACAGGGGCCAAAACGTACCTGAGGGCCATGTAAAGGATGTGCCCATTACTCTATAAACAGCTGAAGGTGTCTAAGGTGGAGATAATCTACAGAGCCTAAAATATTTACATCCTTTACCAAAAAAAAAACAACAAAAAAAAACTAAACCAAACTAAAAAGTCTGCCAAATCCTAATCTACATAGTTCAGTAGTTTGTTCCTTTTATTTCTTTATAATATTCTATTTCATTATAGGAATAGACTCCAGTTTGCTTTTTCAAATTTGGGTTTGACATTTGGGTTGTTTCCTAATGAACCTTATTCCATTTGATGTGCCCTCATGTTTCTATCCTTGTTTTGTTTTTTAAATATTGCTAGTCATAACCTACTAAATTGATTTTACAACCCCTTAATGAGGTGACTCTCAGTTTAAAAAAAAATGGTAAGGACATTAACTGTAGTAATAGAGGATGGGAACACGTAGAATAAGGAAAGGGCTTGTATTAAAGGGCTGAGTGCTGGGGAAACCTGACAATTAAATGTTGGACTAAAACAAAAACGAAAACAAAATGACAAAAAAAGCAAGTAAGCATGACCAAAATTTTTCAGATGAGGAAACTAAAACACCAAGAGGTTAAGTAATTTGCCCAAGTAGTCTTTAGAAGGGGAAACACAAACAAGCCCAGCTCCACCTGGAGCTGCAATCTGAGTCCCTATCAGTAGGGTACAATATCAACCAGGAAAAAGCATAATCTAGTTTTTATGTTTTGATTTAAAGGTCTAAAGTGGTAAAACACAAATACCAAAGAACCATTCTAGCATACCCTATTCGAGATTATTTTATTCCTATAAAAGGCTTTGCTGGAACAACTGTCAAAATCTAAATTGAGTCTACTGATTAGAAAACAGTGTTGTATTAAGGAAATTAACCTGGTTTTACTGATTGTACTGTGGCTGTGGAGGACAGTGTTCTTATTGGGGGGAAAATAACACATTAAGTCATTTAGGGATGAATGGGCATCATGCAACCAATTGAAGTGATTCAGATTATTATTTTGTGTGTATGTATGCATGTGGAGAACAATAAAGAAAGATGACAAAATGTCAGCATTTGGGGAATCTGGGTGAAAAGTTTAAGAAAATTCTTTTCTTGCAACTTTTCTGCAAGTCTGAAATTACGTCAAAATAAAAATGAAAGTAAGGGGCTGAGGCTGTAGCTTAGTGGCAGAGCATTTGCCTAGCAGGTGAGAGGCACTGGGTTTGATTCTGAGCACCACATAAACAAATAAAATAAAGGCATTCTGTCCATCTACAATTACAATTTTTTTTTAAATGAAAGTAGGGAGAAATAAAATAATATTCTGAAATCTTATGCTCTCAGAAACCTCTCTTGGATCAAAAATGTATGTATCATAAGAAAAGTCACAACTCGTCTCATTAAGGCTGGAAATGGTATAAACTTAAAAAGATTAGTGGGAGCTGGGTGCCCTGGCGGAGGCCTATAATCCCAGCAACTCAGGAAGCTGAGGCAAAAGATTATAAGTTCTATGTGAGACAGCAACTTAGCAAGACCCTCAGCAACTTTGTGAGACCCTGTCTCAAAACTAAATAAATAAAAAGGGCTGGGAACATAACTCAATAAAGTGCCCCTGAGTTCAATCCCCAGAACCAAAAAAGTATATAAAAAATTAGTGGAATGGGTATGTAGCTCAGTGGTAGAGTGTTTGCCTAGTATGCACAAAGGCCTAAGTTTTATCCCCAGCACTGCAAAATAAATAAAAAGATTCATGGATGCTAGCAACCCAAATAAACAAGCAGATACTATACACCTCTTGATCAAAAACATAGTGATATCCCTGAATATTTCCCTAAAACTTCAAACCTGAGTCCAATTAAGCCTAGATCAAACTACCAAAGTGCAGAAAATACAGAGACCACAGAAATATCCTGACCAAGGGAAATTCTAGAACAATAATCTGGAATCTTCAATAAATCCATTGCAAGGGAGAAAAAGAGAGGGGGTAGGGAAAACCTAGAGTTAAAAGGTATGGAAAAGCTATCTTTTTGAAAAAGCAAAGCTAGTGTTTAGGGAAGCCTGTTTAGGTGAAAAACTACACAGGAAACATAGGAAGCAGTGCTATCAAGTTAGCGGTTAGTATTCTTTCTAGGGTGAAGGGACCTGGACTTGGGAGGGGACTCTATTAGGTTTATAGGGTTTTTTAGTGGTTTCCTTTCATGGGGGCAGGTTATAGGTCAGTCAATGATAACTAATTTCTTTCATTCATTTATTTTTGCAGCACTGGGGATCACTCCCAGATCTGCTCTACCACTGAGCTACATTACCCACCCATTTTAAATTTATTAAATTTTGAGACAGGGTCTTGCTAAGTTTCCCAGACTGGTAACAAACTTGTGATCCTCCTGCCTCAGCTTCTCAAATGGCTGAGATTACACGCATGCATCAACAGCCCAAATCTTTTATGCATATCTGAATAAAAATTTTTCCCTTAACACTATCTTAGTGACAGGATATAAAATCAACATACAAAAGTCAGTACCTTTCCTATACACCAATGATGAATTCATTGAGAAAGAAATAAGAAAAACAATCCCATTCACAATAGCCTCAGAAAAATTAAATACCTTAGAATAAATCTAACCAAGGAGGTGAAAAGACTTCTACAATGAAAACTATAGAATAGTGAAGAAAGAAATTGAGGAAGACCTCAGAAGAAGGAAATACTGTCCATGTTCATGGATAGGCAGATTTAATATTGTTAAAATGTTCATACTACCAAAAACAATATAAGATTCAATGCAATCTACATCAAAATACCAATCACTTTCTTCACAGAACTAGAAAAAACAGTCTTCCAATTCATTTGGAAGAACAAAAGACCCAGAATAGCCAAAGCAATTCTAAAGAAGGAAAAAAGCAATGCGGGAGACATCACAATACCTGACTTCAAATTATACTAACAAAAACTGCGGGCTGGGGTTGTGGCTCAGTGGTAGTGCGCTTGCCTAGCATGCATGAGGCACTGGGTTCGATTCTCAGCACCACATACAAATAATAAAATAAAGGTCCATCAACAAATAAAAAAAAAAGAAAAAAAACTGCATGGTACTGGTATAAAAACAGACACATAGACCAATGGTACAGAATAGAAGACACAGACAAACCCCTATACACAGTTGTCTGATCCTTGACAAAGGTGCCAAAAACATATACTGGAGAAAAGATATACTGGGAAAACTGGTTATCTATATGTAGAAGAACAAAAATACACCTTTATCTCTCAGCTTGCACAAAAATCAATTCAAAATGGCTCAAGGACCTAGGAATTTAGGCCAGAAATTTTGCAATTCCTAGGAAAAAAAAATAGGTCAACACTCCAATATATAGGCACAGGCAATAACTTCCCTAATAGGACTCCTAAAGCTGAGAAAACACCAAGAATTAGTAAATAGGATGGCATCAAATTTAAAAGCATCTACACAGCAAAGGAAACAAGAATTTGACGAGAGAACCTACAGAAGAAAATCTTTGCTAATTGCTCTTCTGACAGAGGATTAATATCCAGATTACATAAAGAATACAAAAAATTTACCACCAAAAAACAAATAACCCAATCGATACACGGGTAAATGAACTAAACAGACACTTCTCACAAGAATAAATAAAAATGGCTAAAATATTTCAAAAAATGTTCAAAATCTTTAGCAATTAGGGAAATGCAAATCAACACTACACTGAGATTTCATCTCCTGTTAGAGTGGCAGCCATCAAGATCACAAAATAGCTGGGCACAATGGGACACACACCCAGTGATTGGATATGCTGAGGCAGAAGGGTGGCAAGTTTGAGATCAGACTCAGCAACTTAGCAAGACCCTAAGCAATTTAGTGAGACCCTGTCTCACAATTAAAAAAAATAAAAATAAATGGGTTATGGAGACTGGGGTTGTAGCTCAGTGGTACAGTGCTTCCCTAGCATGTTTGAGGCACTGGGTTTGATTCTCAGCACCTCATATAAATATTTAAATAAGTGCCCATCAATAATTTAAAAATATATTTTTTAAATGGGCTGGGAGTAAAGCACCCCTGGATTCAGTTCCCAGTAAGGGGAAGAAAAAAAATACAAACACTAATGCTAGAGAGGATGTGGAGAAAAAAGGAACTTCTACACTGTTGGTGGGAGTGTAAATTAGTACAACCACTCTGGAAATCAGTATGGAGGTTCCTCAAAAGATCAGGCATGGAACCACCATATGACCCAGCTATACTACTCCTTTATATTTATCCTGAAAAATTAAAGTCAGCATACAATAGTGATACACAAATACCCATGTTTATAACAGCTATGGAACCAGTCTAGGTATCCATCAATGGATGAATGAATAAAGAAAATGCGGTACATATACACCAATGGAGTTTTATTCAGCCATTAAGAAAAATAAAATTATGTCATTTACAGGAAAACTTGAGAACATTATGTTAATTGAAATAAGCCAAAGTCAGAAGGTCAAAGATCATATGTTTTCTCTCATATGTGGAAGCTACAGAAGAAAAGGGAAAAGAAAGGCAAGAGGGGGGCATCTCATGAACATCAAAATGAGATCAGTAGAAGAGAGGAAAGGCACCAGCTGGAGGAAGGAGAGGAGGGAGGGGGTAAATGTTGGGGAGTGATATTGGCCAAATTAATAAAAAATATTTTTATTAAAAATTAATAAAAATATAAATAAAACATGAAATTGAAATATAAACAACCATATATATTCTTTTTTCTTTTTTTTTTTTTACCATGTATATTCTTTATAGCAACAACTGTCACTAATGAAACAAGATAAGACAATCCATCTCAAGGCTGCCACCTTGAGTTGCTGTTAGGAATTGTAGACTTTTCTGAAGTAGCTCAGGTGATTCAAAAATGATTGAAATTGGCTTCTTCTTCCAAGCTATTTACTTAAAAAAAAAAAAATCTAATCCAGAAGAGAAAAGCATACAGATAATGTAAATCCAAACAGTGCAGAATAATATAAAATTTAACATTGCCATTTCTTTTTCCTCATCTTCATCCTCTAACCCCATGTTATAAACACTTCCACTTAAGTAAAAAACAAAACCTTGTAAGTTTCTTTAGAACCTACTGACTCCATACTGTCAAAATAAGAAATTTATTGCCATTTACATTATTTCTCTTACCAGCTGCAATGCCCGATTTCTGTTAATTTTATTTCCTCTAGAGGTTTTCTTTATGTCCAAATATTGTATTTAAAGCTCTTTGTCTTCATTTAGCCTTTCTAGAAATATCTACTTACTCCCTGGGATGAAGTTGAAGACATCGGTGATTCCACTTACACCATTACTCACTTGCCATTCTTTGGTAATTTAAAATTTTTGCACTGCAATGGTGAATTAATAATTAAATCATTCATATGTATCAGTTGGTTGATTTTAAAACTTAAAGACTAAAATATTCATCTACAGTATGGTTGAAATTATTACCTAGGTCACAATAAAATCATGTGAATGGATCCAAATGGAAAAATAGTCACGTAATTCTTGGTTTCCTTTTTGCCCGTTAATCAAGAAAGGTCTATTAACAACACATATAAGACATATATCAATGGAGATTAAACTTGCCCACAATTAGTGGTTTACTGTTCTGGATTCCCATAATATTGTATTCATAACTCTTTAATGCCCCAAAGAATGCTGCATTATAGTTTATCAGTTGGAGTGGAAGAGGGAGAGTATTAAATCAAAGCTATGGACATTTTACATTCCCCAGAAAAAATGTACTTACACACAACATTTTGGGTATAGTCTCACAGACCACCTGGCCCAAGATTAAAAGACCTCTGCCCCAAATAGTTTCCCTTAAGGGGAGGGATCTTGTTTAGTATACATTTCTAACACCTAACTGTCCTGTTTGGCTATCAATATTTGGCAAAATTTTAAATGAACCAAATTTTCCCATTTATCCTGTTGGGGTTTCAAAGTCTACTTTTAAAACAATAAACTTTTATCTTTACAGCATGTTTTGTAGAACATACTTTGTAAAGGAATCCAAAGATAATTGGAAGTGGCTTTTAAAGTTATCAGGTTTTTTTCTTGTTTGGTACTACGAATTGAACCCAGGTATACTCTACCACTGAAACATGTCCCCAGTCCTTTTTTTTAAAGTTTATTTTGAGTCAGGGTCTTGCTAAAATGCCCATACTGGTGATAGGATTCTCCTGCCTCAGCCTCTGAGTAGCTGAGATTAAGGGCGTGTGCCACTGGCCACATAACATTAGTCTTTAATTACACCTGGGTGATCAAAGATTAAATGTTCCAAAACATGTGTGGATGGATGAGTATATGGATACTATAAGTGATAAGGCAGATAAAGAAAAGTGTTAATTGTATGGTTGGGGATGTGGCCTACCATGGACAAGGCACAGGGTTCAATCCCTCCACCACCAGTTCTGACGGGAGGGAGCGGGGCGGAGTTAACCCTAGAATCAAGGTAGTGGAAACGTGGGTTGTTCATTGTACAATTCTTTTGACCTTTTCTCAGTATTTGAAAATTTTCATAATTTCACAGGGAAAGTGACTTGCCTTACTCAAACATAGGCACAGTTTTTAGCTCTTGGAGGATATAAACTTGATCATTACTTTCGTCTTGCAGAGCTCTTTGGAGAGTCACAAATTTTCTATTGTACACTGTAAACGAGCACGCAGGTTTCCTTTGCTAGAAAATAATGTAATTAATGGAGCAATTAACTAAAATACAAGAAAGCTCAAAATATGTAATTGTTACGTGGAAAAAGCGACCATTTACACAGATTTCGGAAGAGAAGTATATGAAAAGGAGAGAAAAGGAATGGTTTTGTGACTGGACCGTCGTCGTCTCCGAGCGGGCCAGGGCTACTGCCTGCAGCTGCACGAGGGCTGAGAACCTCGGCCTCCCTAACTGGAGAGACCGGTGCTCGCAAATCACGCCGCCCACTCGTCAGAAACGGGACGCTCCTGCGGCTGAGCGGAGCGACGACGGGGGCATCACAGTAGTGAGGTAGACTGGGAAGAACCCTGGCCACAACTGACCTGCGAGACGAGGTTCCCGAGGCTTCCTACATCTGGGGGCTGTTGTGATATAACAGGGAAGAGCCGCAGCAGATTTATTACCCCTCACCCGACAGTCTTAATTGTGACATGAAGGAGGAAGCTGGGCCAGCTGCCTCAAAATCTCCTCGGTCTAGAGTACCGTGGGAAGATCTGAGACAATCACCCGGGCTCTGACCAGCGCCCTCGGAACAGAATTCGTTAAAAACATCCTAGAGCTCGCTGGACGCCGGCGATCCTGCGCATGCGCGAGGATGCTCGCCCGCCCACCCTCCCGAGGTGAATGGCCTATCCCATTCCTGAGGGATGCTGAGGGTGGGAGAGACTTGGAAGCCTGGACCGGAAACTGCAGGTACGTCACTAGTTATTTACAGACCTTAACTACACGAATGATAATTTGTGATTATTTTACTTCAACCTCGATGATTGCGACAGACTTCTGAACAAAGTGAATTTGTTACGGTTCCACCAACTAGTCTCCCCCTCTCACCTGGGAGCGTTAGGGCTGGCTGGCGTGA